>NC_092253.1:8682500-8747500 GCF_036320965.1 Panulirus ornatus
AGATCCCATTTATACTGGGATTTCGTGTCCGCGTTTCCGCTAAGAGCAGTAAAGCTATTGGTGAAAAGTATAAGTTTTAGGAGCTTGCCTCCGTTCACATGACTGGCCAACGGTATCTTACCAGCAGTTCTGTATGTGGAACCTAGTGAATTTTCGAAGCTTTTGTGACCCTGTACACTGTATGGGGACTGACTTTGTGTCTTTGTAGTAGGGAATAACCATGTATTGCTATGTTGATCGTTTTTTTTCTTTTTTCTTTTGAAAGAATGTTAGCGAAATTTAACTTGCCTTTGTGAAAGAGTATAGAAAATCCCGTACTAACCTTTATCCTCTGCATTGATAAAACTTTGGGTTTTCCGAAAGATATAACTTTTTTTACGGTCGAATGGTACGGTATAGCCAAGTTAAAGCTTTTTATTTACACTTGGTATTCGGGTGTGGGTAGGGTCATTTTGGGTTTTCAGTAGGATTTAGGTACTGTATTTTGTTCTTACAAGATATTGTACCCGTTAGTATCACGATGATAAGCTCCGCGTTTTAAAAGATACTTAAAAAAAAAAAAAGTAAGCTCCAGCCTAGCTGTGGTAGGAAAGACGTTGAATCTGCTGCATACGTTATTTCTTCGACGTGGTTGCCTTTCGTTTGCTGGATGACCTACCTGATCCAGAGGCAGACGGGCATTTTAATGCATATCCAGCTCTCGAAAGCAGACGCCATTGTGATATCTCTAAAAAAGAGAGAGTTTACCTACCGAACTAATGGTTGCCCACGACAAGTTCTGCCACGAAAGCAGAAAAAGCTCGTAGCTTTCACTGCACGAGAAACACGGATAAACGAGTGTTTTTGTGCGTTACGTGTTGTCAAGTGTTGTGTGCGAGTTAGTGTTTGTTGACTGAATAGCAGCATCCTCACGTACAGACGGGGCGGGAGGATAAGACAATTTGGACCAAGGGGATCTCGTTGCCAACCCTTAGAGAGAGAGAGAGAGAGAGAGAGAGAGAGAGAGAGAGAGAGAGAGAGAGAGAGAGAGAGAGAGAGAGAGGTTCAGGTTGAGAAGGGAAAAAAAGGCGGTTAAGAAAACAATGAGTCCCATTAGTAGAGAGGCTCCAAGAACTACAGGGTAGCTTTAAACTATATTTCTTGAAACCTTTTTAACCATTTCATTTATTTTTTTTCAAGAATATTAGACAGTGTGGAGAGACGGAACATTGAAATTGCCAATGGAAATACCAAGGTCAAGAGGAAATGGCTTTTTTTTTTTGGCATCTCCAATTTGATTAAGTTTGGATTTGAAACGAGAGAACAAAGATAGAATCTAGTACAGGCGCTGACACATCGAGGGTTAAGTTGCGTATTATTTAGCAGACAGCCTCGTCAAATACGAGTAGGCCCTCTGATATCTGCTCTTCTCAGAATACTTGTGTGTGACGAGTAGGATGTGGAGGGATCCGGAGGGGGTGGATGTGACTAGGAGGGTGGAGTAACGGGTTGGAAGGCTCCCCACACCACACCACCCCCTATCCTCCCCCCGCAATCCTACCAAAGACGGAACTGGTAAGTGTCTGACTGTCACTTTCACCCAACACCCATCCATCCATCCAGACAGCCAGCCTCGCCTCGCCTCTCACGCATTCTTCACCAGGAAAGTTGAAAAGTTCGTCGTAATAAGGCGTGATTCATTTGATTTCACTTGCGTTTCATTTTTTTTTTTTTTTTTAATACTTGTACAGTCTGCACAAGCTGTCGAAATATGATTTATTTTATTCCAGTTGCTTTTAGGTAGATTATTTACCTCTTATGTTTCGCGCTTAAGAGGATATATCATCACAATTGAAATTCGGCAGACTGGCTTTCTGTGTAATTAATACATTTCATTGATTTGCCTTTGCCATGACTAATATTATGAGCCTACTGAGGACATATGTTATGCCATACGTAGCCGTTTTGGATGTTGGTGTTTTATCATGCTGTCTTTAGTTAGAAGCCGTATTTGAATGTTGTAGAACACCTTACTCGTAAAATGTTACCTTATTGCTATTGAAAAATCGGTTCACTGGAAATTTCAGTCCTATAGTGAGCGGATAAAACTTATATATACACACACACTGTTACGGAATGCATAAATGAATAGTAATGGAGATTTGTGCCTGTACTGAGGAAAGAAGAAAAAATGAAGTACCGGAATAGTGTGGCTACGTGTTCACCGCCAGTATCACCGTGTTCGACTTCACTGCCAAGTACCAATCAGCGCCCGAGAATTTCCTGCGAGCCACCTCACCCTCACCTCGGTGTAGGCCGAGCAAAATGGCAGGGAAATAACACCTGGTCGTGTGCAATCGTCAGGACTCTTGGTAGATTGAGGAGGATGGCTGATACAACAGACTTCACGTGGTTGGTTGAGGTAACATGACTCAGGTGGCTGTGGCCGGTCAAGATTTCAGATGGATGTGGCTGAGATAACAACATTCCAGTTAATGGCTCGAGAAGACAGGATGTAGGTTGGTCAAGGTAACGGCATGTGCGGAATGGGATGCCACTTTCATGAAAAGTCATTTTGATCACCGTCAGATCAGCAGGAATCTTTCTCTACAATGATACGTGATGTGGGTTACACTCGAGTTAATTTTCATGGTAGTATATATATATATATATATATATCATATATTTGTTTCGTTGTACATTGCCCACCACTGATTTTTAAAAATCCATCGTTTTGGTTTTTTAATGTTTTAAAACCTATATATTTGTGTGGCAGGTAAGTGTACTATTTATACATGGCCGCGTGGTTCCTGGCAAGTATTTGGCAAGGCGCTTCTAGTTTGAGAGAAAATAATGTTGGATGAGGAAACTTGGTGATTCCAAGCGTCAGAGAGGTTGTGGATGATGGCCGAAGCTGGCTGGGTAATGCTTAATGCTGCTCTTTGTTTCTTGCAACCGCAGCTGTTGTTCGTGGGAGATGCCACTGCTGCTGTTGGTTGTCAACTCCACCTGCTATTTATTGTAGTTTTTGCTGGTTCTGCTTATTTTCCCAACAGTTGATGCTCTTTGCTACAGCTGCTGGTAGTATAGTTTGAACTGTCATAGTTACGGCTATGTTAGCACTGGTCAACACCTGATTTTCATCACACATGGCTTTTGGTGTACTTGATGTAGACGCAGATTTCGAAAATGCAATCAGTTTTCTTGTATCACATCCACTTTTCATGGAAGATTTGGCTCTGTCGAAAGATGAAGCTGAACTTTTAGCATCTCGTATAAAAGGTGGCTCCCATAACTTATTTCAGGAAAAGGAGTCATACTCTCACTTCCCATTTCATTAACCGTTCAAGGAAAAGATGAAGATTATGTTATATTGTTATTAATAAAATGTTCTGTGACATTAAAACAATGACTGTAATCTTCCGTTACTTTAGGGCATCATCTTTCTGTCAGTGTGATCATATGAACTTTCAGTGCTCACACATGAAATATGAAGTTGACATTTGTACTATAACAGTTCACAGTGGCATTAGATCAGAAGCGTCTGTTGCTTTGCAAGTGTGCATTGTTATACATGCCCAAGTGTTAGTGATGTTCAGATTTTATGTATGTAATGGATAGGAAACCCACATTAAGTCCTTGTTATGCAACAGCCAAAGTATCAAAATTTTCTTTTCTTTATTTTCCAGATTGTGGAGGTACTGCTGAAGGCAGGAGGACATGTAGACCAGGTGACAGCATTTGGGGAGCGACCTAGCAAGAACCTAAGGCTCAACCCAAAGTGCCAGATCAGCATTCTAAATTATACTTCTCTTAAGTGTTTAGCCGCTAGAGTTATTCAAGAACATAAAATTCCTTACATTGGAGAAGTTCCCACCCACCTGGAGTCCTTCATCAAGATGCACTAGAAACCCTGAAGATAGTGCAACGAGACCTCTGTCATACTGATATCCAGAGTAGGATATCTTGTGGACAGACCCCTATGCACTTCAAACCCTCATAAAAAGTGCGTTGTAGGAGTCAGCCGAGTTATGTTAGAATGTTTGCTAAGACAGGATGGCAGGGATGCATGTTGGTATCTTGCATTTAAGAATCCTTTAGCAATACAGATATGGGTCATAGTTACCCAAAGGTTTCTTGTTGTAAACTGTCTAAAAGAACTGCATTTTTTGTCATAAAATTTGTTAAAAGTGTAAAAGAGTTTATATATTTAAAAAAAATCATTGTTAAGAAACAAGGGTTATTTTTTTATATACAGGATATAATGTGAAACTGTTGTTTCTCAAAATTTTCAGGGTAGTAAGATGTTGTAAGGCAGCTCTTGGAAGTTAGGAGAGCAGTTGATGTTCCATGAGTGACAAATCCATTCAATCAATTGATCATAAGCACTTGAAACATTTTTTTTTTTTATGTATGCACTGTATATTTAGTTGTACTGTATTAGCTTTATTTTCCCAGTGGCTGATATACTTAACTTTTGTATTTAAGTACATATTACCAAATGCCTGAGCTTACTATGCATATATATTTTTCCAAAGAGTAGTATGTCACATGGAACTGGAAAAAATGCAAGGATTTGGTCCCTACACCTGGTGTACCCAGTTGCCCTTCTCCCATTCAGAAGATTTGGACTTTTCAGTTAATGACAAATGATTTTTTTCTACGCCCATAAAAACTACGAATGTTCGATCATGTTTTATAGAGCATTGTGAACTGTTTGGTGACCCCCCCCCCCCTTCCTTTTCTTTTAACTTGAACCATTCAGAACATAATGCACTATGTAAGCAGTTACTCACCTCAGTTATTGTATGCGTACACTTGTCTGTGGACATTAAAGTAGGTTTATATGGAATTCTTACCTGAGCTTTTTCTTTGCGCTATACATGGGCTACTACAGAATCGTTTACAAAATTTGTTCAGTCTCTCGTGACTCTTTAAGTGAACATGCTTTAGTAAAGTAGAAATTTAGTTGCTTTATTACATTATTTGAACAGGCATGTAATTGGTTCTCCTAGTCAGCCCACCTTTCATAAAATTGTTTCTGGTTGTTGGGTGTATAGTTCTTGCAGATGTGTTCTAGCATCTACACTGTAGACTAAGGCCTGTGACTATATTGAAATTCATTTGAAATTTATATGATAAATATCAAGGTGATTTCACTAAAAGCCACATTTTAATTATTATGAAGCAAATGTAGGAAGCATTTTAAGCAGTGTAGCTGAAGAAGTTAAAGTAATGATTTTGTATCTAGAGCTCATGCATTCAGAGCTTGTACAAATTATTTGTAATTGTGATAAACTAGTGTGTAAGATAGTACACTAATAGTGTTAGAATTCTGTGGTGCTTTTTGCATCTTACCTCCAATCGTGCTTTTTCATTCTTTGTCTAGTGTTTGTGGTTCACACAAGGAGACCATCTAAAGCACTGATCAGTGGTTCCAGCCAAGGTTGCAGTATTTTACTTTTGCTCTACAATTGGTTACCTATGTCACATTTATGTTTAGTATTGGCAAGTTTCTAAAATGATAAAAATCAGTATGATTATGTAACTAGAAACAAATTAAGCTTTAAAAGTAAGAGCTTGCCATCCCATGAAGCACCACATAGCACTGAGGGGTCAATGTTATCTGTGATACGTCATCCTCCTCTGGGATAACACTCTACTATTGTTTTGGTTTTTGCTGTAGAGGATTAGCCAGCATGAGCTAAGGTTGAGAGAAGAAAGCTACATTTGACAAAAAAGAAAAAGAACATGTAATGAACTTGGCTACTTATCTGCAGCAGCATCCTATTTCCTAAGGTGTTATATTATTAAACAATAGTTAGTCATTTAGAAAACTGGATGAGGTAGGATGACAACCCAAAATGTGTCATATTGTAATGAATATATATAAGAATATCACCTTAGTGTTTATTGCAACTTTTTTTAAGAGCTTCAGTAACAGGAAATTGATTGAAAGATTTTATAAATCTTTTAATAAATAACTCGCATCCCTCATTCTAGAGGGCGTCAGGAAAGTTCACTTATTTTTCATATACTTTTGTAAATCCATGTACCAACTGAAATGGTTTTTTCAATTATTTTTGGTTGACTGCAAGAAAACTATAATTTGAAAGTTAGTTGTATGTTTTTTAGTACTTTTTCAAAGGCAATCCCCTATGTCATCTTGTGTAGTAGGTGGCATACTGGTTCAGTCGTCCTCATTAGAATATAAGACGAAATAATTTTGGATTTTGAGAGATCTATATTTATACGCGATAGTAAATGTTGGACAATCTTTCATATCCAACAGCAGTCCAGAACCAAAATTTAACTGAAAATGGAACATTTGTTATTAATAGTTATGGAAAATGTAATTAACCTCCATTTTCACAGAGCACATTGCAAGTCAAGGAGGACTACTTTTATGTTTTACAAGTTTATCAGACTAGACCTAGTCAAGAACCAGTCCACCATTATCATTGTATCTTTCTATGTATGATGTATAATCCAGAAGTAAAGTTAAATGCTTGATTACACTTTCAAGTACGTTATTTCTTCCTGCTATGTTGCAGAACAGAAGGTTGTACATTTACCTTGGTGCCTATAAATTCATGAGCCCAGTATGTATTTTACCAAAGACACATATAGATACAAAAAATACTAAAAGTAAAACTTATGAAAGCAGGTGATATACCAATACTTATACACAGCTTAGGCTCCAGGAAAACATATCTACCTTGTAAAAACAAGAGACAGCGGCAAAAAAAAAAAAAAAAAAAAAAAAAAGGTGTAATGGACCCAGTTACATAAGATAGCTCTGAATACAAGAATTTTCATAAACTAATGAATTTCAATATATTTATACAAAGGACACTGCATCATGGATTAATTTAGAATTATTAAAGGATAACACTGATCAAATTAGTTATAATGGAAGCATAGCTAAAGAGGTGGGAAGTGCTGAAAGTAAAATGCACGAGGACAATATGTAACGTGGCAGGTTGATCATGTGAGAAAATGCTTTGTCAGAGGTGAGGTATTAAGCAAATTCTGATTGAAAGGGACTCCCAAGGTGTGCTGATACAGATTAGACACATATAGAGGATGAGCAGATGTGGAGGGAGAAGGAGAGATGCAAGGATGGAGTGAAGGAAGCTAAGGGGTACTGGATCCTGAGCGTTTAAAAAGCAAGAACCATGCACTGGTGCGGCTGAATTAAATCAGTGTGATATGTAGTGGGTGACATGCTATTTACAGGGCTGGAGACAGATGAGCAAACAAGATAAACCATAAAGTAGTCTGCAGGGCTTGGCTGTGGATGATAGGCTCTAATATTAGTACGTTAAAGATGACAGCTACAGATGTGGGTGAGTGCAAACAGCACCACTGTCTGTTCATTCCTGATGCTACCTAGCTAATTGTGGGACTTATTTTTTTTTCATTATTATATTTTGTCGCTGTCTCCCGTGTTAGCGAGGTAGCACAAGGAAACAAACAAAAGAATGGCCCAACCCACCCACATACATGCCCACACACGTACATATACATAAATATACATTTCAACGTATACATACATATACATATATACACATGAACATATTCATACTTGCTGCCTTCATCTATTCCCGTCGCCACCCTGCCACATATGAAATGGCACCCCCCTCCACCTACATGTGCAAGGTAGCGCAAGGAAAAGACAACAGAGGCCACATTCGTTCACACTCAGTCTGTAGTTGTCATGTGTAATGCACCGAAACCACAGTTCCCTTTCCACATCTAGGCCCCTGGTTCAATCCACTGACAGCATGTCGACCCCAATATACCACATTGTTCCAATTCACTCTATTCCTTGCACCCCTTTCACCCTCCTGTATGTTCAGGCCACAATCACTCAAAATCTTTTTCACCCCATCCTTCCACCTCCAATTTGGTCTCCCACTTATCCTCGTTCCCTTCACCTCTGACACATATATCCTCTTTGTCAATCTTTCCTCACTCAATCTATCCATGTGACCAAACCATTTCAATATACCCTCTTCTGCTCTCTCCACCACACTCTTTTTATTACCACCTATCTCTCTTACCCTTACAGTACTTACTCGATCAAACCACCTCACACCACATATTGTCCTCAAACATCTAATTTCCAACAAATCCACCCTCCTCCGCTCAACCCTATCTATAGCCCATGCCTTGCAACCATATTACATTGTTGGAACCCCTATTCCTTTAAACATACTCATTTTGCTCTCCGAGATAATGTTCTGGCCCTCCACACATTCTTCAACACTCCCAGAAGTGGACTTGGCAGCTAATGGAACCATGGAAGTGGAGGCGAGTCATAGGGTGGGGGAAGGGGTGAAGCTTCTGGGAGCGATAAAGAATGTGTGGAAAAAGAACGTTATCTTGGAGAGAAAAAAATATAAATGTTTGAAGGAATAGTAGTTCCAATATTATATGGATGCGAGGCATGGGCTATAGACAGGATTGTGTGGAGGAGGGTGGATGTGTTGCAAATGAAATGTGAGGCGGTTTGATTAAGTAATGAAAAAGTAAGAGAGAGGTGTGGTAGTAAAATGAGCGTGGTTGAGAGACCAGAAGAGGGCATATTGAAATGGTTTGAACATATGGAGAGAATGAGTGAGGATCAGTTGACAAAGAGGATAATATGTTGAGAAGTATGGGACCAAATTGGAGGTGGAAGGATGAAGTCAAAAAGATTTTGAGTGATCAGGGACTGAACATGCAGGGGGGTGAAAGGTGTGCATGGAATAGAGTGGTATACTGGGGTCAATGTGCCATCAATGGATTGAACCAAGGCATAAATGTATAATGGAAAAGATGAGTAATGAAATAACATAAACATGACTATATTTTGTGAGGAGGAGGGAAGGGGCTGAAAATCCTTTCCTCCAGTTTTTACTTTTCCAGAAGAAGGAACAGAGAAGGGGGTCAAGTGAGGATTTTCCCTCTAAGGCTCAGTCCCCTGTTCTTAATCCTACCTCTTTAATGTGGGAAATAGGGAATATGTATGGGGAAAAATGGAGAATATGAAATGGTGAGTGTTCAAATTACAGAGGTATAAGTTTGTTGAGTATTCCAGGGAAATTATATGGGAGGGTATCGACTGAGAGGGTGAAGGCATGTACAGAGCATCAGATTGGGGAAGAGCAGTGTGGTTTCAGAAGTGATAGAAGATGTAAGGATCAGGTGTTTGCTTTGAAGAATGTATGTGAGAAATATTTAGAAAAGCAGATGGATTTGTATGTAGCATTTATGGATCTGGAGAGGGCATATGATAGAGTGGACAGAGATGCTTCGTGGAGGGTATTAAGAGTATATGGTGAAGAAGGTAAGCTGCTAGAAGCAGTGAAAAGTTTTTATCAAGGATGCAAGGCATGTGTACGAGTAGGAAGGGAGGAAAGTGATTGGTTCTCAGTGAATGTTGGTTTGCGGCAGGGGTCATGGTGCATGATGTCTCCATGGCTGTTTAATTTGTTTATGGATGGGTTGTTAGGGAGGTAAATGTAAGAATTTTGGAAAGGGGGGCAAGCTTGCAGTCTGTTATGGATGAGTGGGCTTGGCAAGTGAGTCAGTTGTTGTTTGCTGAAGATACAGCGCTGATGGTAGATTCGGGTGAGAAACTTCAGAAGCTGGTGACTGAGTTTGGTAAAGTGTGTGAAAGAAGAAAGCTGTGAGTAAATGTGAATAAGAGCAAGATTATTAGGTACAGTAGGGTTGAGGGACAAGTCAATTGGGAGGTAAGTCTGAATGGAGAAAAACTGGAGGAAGTGAAGTGTTTTAGATACCTGGGAGTGGATTTGGCAGCAGATGGAACCATGGAACGGGAGTGAGTCATAGGGTGGGGGAGGAGATGAAGATTCTGGGAGCATTGAAGAATGTGTAGAAGGCAAGAACATTATCTCAGAAAGCAAAAATAGGTATGTTTGAAGGAATAGTGGTTCCAACATTGTTATATGGTTGTAAGGTGTGGGTTGTGCAAAGGAGGGTTGGATGTGTAGGAAATGAGATGCTTGAGGACAATATGTGGTGTGAGGTGGTTTGATCAAGTAAGTAATGAAAGGTGAAGAGCGATATGTGGTAATAATAAGAGTGTGGTTGAGAGAGGGGAAGAGGGTGTTTTGAAATGGTTTGGTCACATGGAGAGAATGAGTGAGGAAAGATTGACAAAGAGGATATATTTGTCAGAGGTGGAGGGATCGAGATGTGGGAGACCAAATTGGAGGTGGAAGGATGGAGTGAAAAAAATTTTGAGTGATCAGGGCCTGAACATGCAGGAGGGTGAAAGGTGTGCAAGGAGTAGAGTGAATTGGAACGATGTGGTATACCAGGGTTGACATGCTACCAATGGATTGAACCAGGGCATGTGAAGCGTCTGGGGTAAACCATGGAAAGTTTTGTAGGGCCTGGATGCTGAAAGGGAGCTGTGGTTTCGGTGCATTATACATGACAGCTAGAGATTGAGTGTGAATGAATGTGGCCTTTGTTGTCTTTTCCTAGCACTACCTCGTGCGTGTGCAGGGGGAGGGTGGTTGTCATTTCATGAGTGGCAGGGGTGGCGACAGGAATGAAGAAATGCAGCAAGTATGATTTATGTACATGAGTATATATGTATATATAGGTATAGGTATGTATATGTGCATATGTGGACATGTATGTATATACATGTGTATGTGGGTGGGTTGGGCCATTCTCTCATCTGTTTCCTTGCGCTACCTCGCTAACGTGGGAGACAGCTACAAAGTATAATAAAAAAGTATTCTTTCATTCATACATATTTGCCATTTCCCAGGTTAGCAAGGTAGCATTAAGAACAAAGGACTGAGCCTTAGATGAAATATCCCAACTTGGCCCCCTTCTCTGTAACTTTTTTGGAAAGGTAAAAGCAGGAGTGGAGGATTTCCAGTCCCTGCCCCCTCCCCTTTTAGTCGCCTTTTACGACACGCAGGGAATACGTGGGAAGTATTCTTTCTATCCTATATATATGTACAGAACTTGAGATAAAATTATACAATGCACGTTATATGTATATCACCCTTAAGCTCTAATTTTTTTTACAGTGACTTACACACTACTTTGACAAAGTTTCACAAGAATATTAACTCCAATAAGAAAGTATCAAAATTTATCATTAGTAAGAACTGGGGAAATGTTCCCTATCTTAAAATATCTTTATTCAGATATTCATAAAAGTACAAATACAATACATACATAAATACAAGACAGTAAAAACTTGAAATCTGTGCTAGAATCTGAATCCAGCTTGAGAGCAGCACTATACAAGAAAATATTTTATATGTTTATATAAGGACCATCAATCTCGCCCATATACCTAAACAAATCACAAGGAGAATGTGATGTATAACTGATAATCTCACTCCTTGACTTCTACTTGCTACTGCCAGTAAAATTTCCTCTGTGTTGATTTCATCGAGGATGTGAAGACGCCAACCCATATTAGGTGCTGTCCAGCTGTTGTAGTAGACTATATCTGGCCAAGACTTGTTGGGAGTAAACTCCAAAATTGAAGCTTTTCCTGTAGAGTACAAAATAAGATATTCAACATGGTTAATTCTATGCTACTTATCTTCATCTGTTTCCTGGTGCCACCTCGCTTGTGTTCCCATCATGAAAACTGATCCAGTTGAGTCATACAGGGAGACAGTTGGAGCAGAATCATCAGAGTTGTGCAAGTCAAAGTCTCCAAACAAGCTGTTCCTATGCCTGAAGGGTTAGCCAAGGATACTGAGAATGGTAAGGTTTTACCTCGTGCTGACCCTAAAACCAGGATATGTTTATATTTATTTATTATACTTAATTGCGGTTTCCCACATCAGCAAGGTAGTGCCAGGAAACAGACAGAATGACCCATCCACTCATATATATACATAAATGCCCATACATGCACATATACATACATATACAAAAATCTTTCTTTCAAACTATTTGCCATTTCCCGCATTAGCAAGGTAGCGTTAAGGACAGAGGACTGGGCCTTTGAGGGAATATCCTCACCTGGCCCCCTTCTCTGTCCCTTCTTTTGAAAAAAAAAAAAAAATACATACATACATACATATAAACAAATATATACTTATATACAGGTATATATTCATGCTTGCCTTCATCCATTCCCGGCGCTACCCCGCCCCACACAAAACAGCATCACAACCCCCTGCTTCAGCAAGGTTGCTCTAGGAGGACAGACAAAAAAGGCCACATTCATTCATACTCAGTCTCTAGCTGTCATGTGTAATACATCAAAACCTCTTCTTATGATGGAATTACTTTGTTTAATAAGTGAAGGGTATGAGAGAAAACTTGGTAACATGGAAAAAAAAAGTACCCAGAAACTAACAGATGAATTCAAAACTAACAACCAGAAAGACTGAAAAGCTAGAAAAATATTGCTTCAATTTCTGATAACTGAATGGAGTTTACTATCAGTTTACTCACCAAATATACTATACATTTCAAAATGATAAATATGCTCTTTATCTATGTATGCCTCTGACACCTGTTCCAACTAAAATTCCCTCAAGAAGGTGGCCACAGCAATTGTTTCCATAACTGATGAACCCCAGTGCCACTTCTTAGCCTTTTGTGCCTCATCCTTAACAGGCCATTGGCAGGGGCAACTCTAGTGCAGTGTTTGCAGAGGCTCACACCTAATGTTCCTAATGACTATTTCTATCTTACACACCTACCTACTACTTCTACCTAAAGTATCTACCTGATGCTCCTGCCTAAATGTTCCTACCAACTACTTCTATCTAATGCTCCTACCAAAAGGCAGGGCCAGCACATAGTGTTCACCACAGGAAAATCTACCATTACAAAGAATGAGCTGTGCAAGCATTGTCAAGATTGTATGTTTGTGGACAAAATGCCAGTAGTCCACATTTTAGAAAGGCAGAAAGAAAAGACAGCTACCTGGATCAGAGAATGCAACCTGACAACCACTAAAGTGCTCGCTCACTAACCAGCTATCACTAACCCTCCCGATAAACAGGTGGGTAGAACTGGTAATATCCCTCCCTAGTTGTTGGCTGCCAACCAACTACTACCAACAGATAAATATGCTCATAACTAAGAATTCTCTTTATATGTAAACTGGCCAAGTAGTAACCAAAATATGCAAGCACATACAGATGTTGAGGGCTAAAGATTTATGTACAATAACAACGTGCACAGATTAAAGAACAGTTGTCATGGACCAGGGGCCACTCTACTTCACCATGGTCTATATAAGTATATAAGTATATAAGGGAGTCCTCTCCCTTATATCCTGTACTCCCTTTCTTTTCATTAAGAAGAAGCTGGCTGTCTTCCTCTGGACCTATTCAAGATGCTCACTGTCTCCCTCAACCAATCTCCTAACATGTTCCTACATATTTTCTTTACAAATATTTCATGCATCCAATCAACATGAGCATACCACTTCAAGGCATTTTACTTAACCCACTCTATAACAACATATCAGACATTCCCCATCTATGCTAGTATTAATCACTGTATCCCATCTGATACAGCAAGCACACCTCAAATATCTTATTTCAGCAGCCTGAATCCTAGAATTATCTACTTCATGTCCATGTTTTATAAACGTAGATCAGGAATAAGATGTCTCTTAGGAATTCCATTTCCTAGTAAATATTCCTGAAAACATTGTTTAACGTCTTTTAGGTAGCTTTGTGTCTCGCCTTGCAGTTTGTCTTCTTAATTGTTGTTTGTTTACCATACACTCAGATGGTAGCAAAGTATTTAAATTCCTTCCGTTGTTACATGCTTGCCTGGGTAGTATTTGGAACATCCTTCAGAGTCCCCAGGGACTGGTGTTAAATGGGGCCTGCTTAAGTTTTCAATAAAATTATGGATATTGGAGCCCTATCTTGCCACATAACATTTACAAGAAGAAAACTGAAAAAAATTAATGCTATAACTAACATTAATAGTTTGCCAGAGGTATTACTACATTACACAGTAAGGAAGTGCACTTATGAAAAGGCATGGGGATGTGTAAGGTTCTTTCTGTGTACAGTTTCTATCTAATGCACTGATTTACAGGTGAATAAGGCAAAGGGAATACCACTGTTAAGTGATAGTAAATAAAGGATGAGACAGGCCTAACATGAAAATGTAACCAATCCATCTCTAATTGCACTCAGATGTGTGAGCACCCAATTTTTACACTCTGGAACAATAATATTTAGGTAAAGATGGATGACTGGATTGTATACACTAACTGTTATGCCATGCACTATCCATCATAATTCCAAAACACCATTTAAAAAGCAGAGATGAATTACCTTCACCACACTCCAGCATTAATGAGTTGCGGAACATCTTGAATGTGTTAAACTCCACATCTTTGCGACGGTCCCCCTCTTTTGAGTGTTTCCACAGACATAAACGTCCAGCTGCAAGATAATAATGCATCTCTTAGGAAACAATGATATATCTAATATAAAAGATCCATCGCAAGCTTCATCCTTAACACCTCTTAATATTTACACCAACAATGTTATATGGTTGCGAGGCATGGGCTATAGATAGAGTTGTGCGGAAGAGGGTGGATGTGCTGGAAATGAGATGTTTGAGGGCAATATGTGGTGTGAGGTGGTTTGATCGAGTAAGTAATAATAGGGTAAGAGAGATGTGTGGTAATAAAAAGAGTGTGGTTGAGAGAGCACAAGAGGGTGTTTTGAAATGGTTTAGTCACATGGAGAGAATGAGCAAGGAAAGGTTGACCAAGAGGATATGTGTGTCAGAGGTGGAGGGAACGAGGAGAAGTGGGAGACCAAATTGGAGGTGGAAAGATGGAGTGAAAAAGATTTTGAGTGATCGGGGCCTGAACATGCAGGAGGGTGAAAGGCGTGCAAGGAATAGAGTGAATCGGAACAATGTGGCATGCCGGGGTCGACATGCTGTCAATGGACTGAACCAGGGCGTGTGAAGCGTCTGGGGTAAACCATGGAAAGTTCTGTGGGGCCTGGATGTGGAAAGGGAGCTGTGGTTTCAGTGCATTAAACGTGACAGCTAGAGACTGAGTGTGAATGAATGTGGCCTTTGTTGTCTTTTCCTAGCGCTACCTCGCCCACATGCGGGGGTAGGGGGTTGTTATTTCATGTATGGCGGGGTGGCGATGGGAATGAATAAAGGCAGACAGTATGAATTATGTACATGTGTATATATGTATATGTCTATGTGTGTATATATATGTATATGTTGAGATTTATAGGTATGTATATTTGCGTGTGTGGATGTGTAAGTATGTACGTGTGTATGTGGGTGGGTTGGGCCATTCTTTCATCTGTTTCCTTGCGCTACCTCTCTAACGCGGGAGACAGTGACAAAGCAAAATAAATAAATGTCTATCTCTAATGTTTTTAGTTTCCCCATGTTCAAACCTGGGTGTCATATACAACTTACTAACACTTTGTTTTAATCAAACATGCAAAAGCAATACCTAAACCATAATACTGAATGGAAACTCAATATACTGTATTTTTTCACAAATTTGTATCTGTCTTGAAATTGCTTTTTAACGACAAACCTGTTTTTGAGAGTGGTCAAATTAATTCCTTCAAGAGTGGTCTAACTATACTTTTTTGAATATAAAATATACACAATAAATATGGGAAAAGCTATAATACATCAATTTCCCTTCAAAATTAATCACATCACTTACCTGCTGTAGGTCTTGAATCCCCTCTGACTGTGTAACCAAGACCAGCTAACACACGAACCTCTTTCTGCTGTTCCTCTGACAGTTGAGAATATGCACCATGAGGCTCATCTGCCAAGTAGGAAAAAGTGAAAATCAACCTATGACAATCAGTGACTTGACAATGCTGTAACTACTTGCTTTCATAATGAAATGCACCTATATTAACTCAAATCAAATATACATGTAAACAAAATATGACAAAATATTTTGAACCTGACACAGAGCATTTATAAAACTTCATTATGTAATACATTAATGGAAAGAAATATTACTTAAGATAAAAGGTGTAACAATGAATACTGGATCTTCCATGAAGCTGGCCTACAACTGCTTAGGAATAAAATTAATATTGGATCTTCCATGAAACTGGCTTAGTAACAAAATGAATACTGGATCTTCCATGAAGCTGGCCTACAACTACATAGTAATGTTTTAAACTAACTTTAATATTATATTTTGGATATGAAAAGGCAAGACATCAATCTGTTTCAAGATATACTATATGGAAAATTCTATTACATGTTTCATCATGTAACTTTTGAAGATCAGTATGCAAAATGGAGAGAAATATACAACCACTGAATGTGTTTAATGATAGAATGGCAGATAAAGGGTGTATTGGTTGGAATGGTGTGCAAAGTGAAAGGGTCAGGGAGAATGGTCTGGTTAAGAAAGAAGAGGTAGTGAAAACTTTGCAGATGAAATCCGGCAAGGTGGCGGGTTTGGATAGTATTGCAATAGAATTTACTAAAAAAGGGGATGGCTGTGTTGTTGATTGGTTGGTATGGATATTTAATGTAAGTAAGGATCATGGTGAAGTACCTGAGGATTGGCAGAATGCATGCATTATGTCATTGTAAAAAGGCAAAGGGGATAAAGGTGAGTGTTCAAACTACAGAAGCATAAGTCTGTTGAGTATTCCTGGAAAATTGTATAAAAGGGTATTGATTGAGGGTGAAGGCATGTACAGAGCATCAGACTGTGGTTTCAGAAGTGGTAGAGGATGTGTGGATCAGGTGTTTGCTTTGAAAAATGTGTGTGAGAAATACTTAGAAAAACAGATGGATTTGAATGTAACACTTATGGATCTGGAGAAGGCATATGATAAAAGTTGATAGAGATGCTCTGTGGAAGGTATTAACAGTACATGGTGGCGGAGGTAAGTTGCTAGAAGCAATGAAAAGTTTTTATCAAGGATGTAAGGCATGTGTACAAGTTGGTAGAGAGGAGAGTGACTGGTTCCCAGTGAATGTCGGTCTGTGTCAGGGGTGCGTGGTTGTTTAATTTGTTTATGGATGGGGTGGTTAGGGAGGTAAATGCAGGAGTTTTGGAGAGAGGGGGAGTATGCAGTCGGTTGGGGATGAGTGGACCTGAGAAGTGAGTCAGTTGTTGTTCACTGATAATTCAGCTCTAGTGGCTGATTTAAGCAAGAAATTGCAGAAGTTGGTGAGTTGAGAGTGAATGTGAATAAGAGCAAGGGTATTAGGTTCAGTAGGGTTGAGGGACAAATTAACTGGGATGTAAATTTGAATGGAGAAAAACTGGAGGAAGTGAAGCGTTTTAGATATCTGGGGGTGCACTCAGCAGCAAATGGAACTATGGAAGCAGAAGTGAGTCACAGGGTGGGGGAGAAGGCGAAGGTCCTGAAAGCAATGAAGAATGTGCGAAAGGAGAGAACATTATCTTCAAGAGCAAAAAAGGATATGTTTGAAAAAACAATAATTCTGACAATGTTATATGGTTGCAAGGCATGGGCTATAGACAGGGTTGTATGGAGGAGGGTGGATATGTTGGGAATGAAAGGGTAAGAGAGATGTGTGGAAATAAAAAGAGTGTGGTTGAGAGGGTAGAAATGGGTGTGTTGAAATGGTTTGGACATATGGAGAGAATGAGTAAGGAAAGATTGACAAAGAGGATACACGTGTCAGAGGTGGAGGGTACAAGGAGAAGCAAGAGACCATATTGGGGAGGAAGGATGGAGTGAAAAGTTTTGAGTGATTCACTCTATTCCTTGCACCCCTTTCACCTTATGCTCATATATATATATATATATATATATATATATATATATATATATATATATATATATATATATATATATTTATCCCTGGGGATAGGGGATTAAGAATACTTCCCACGTATTCCCTGCGTGTCGTAGAAGGCGACTAAAAGGGGAGGGAGCGGGGGGCTGGAAATCCTCCCCTCTCGGTTTTTTTTTTTTAATTTTCCAAAAGAAGGAACAGAGGGGGCCAGGTGAGGATATTCCAAAAAAGGCCCAGTCCTCTGTTCTTAACGCTACCTCGCTAACGCGGGAAATGGCAAATAGTTTAAAAGAAAGAAAGAAGAAATATATATGAACATGACAGTCTCTAGCTGTCACGTAATAATGCACCGAAACCACAGCTCCCTTTCCACATCCAGGCCCCACACAACTTTCCATGGTTTACCCCAGATGCTTCACAACAGCACGTCGACCCCGGTATACCACATCATTCCAATTCACTCTATTCCTTGCACACCTTTCACCGCTCCTGCATGTTCAGGCCCTGATCACTCAAAATCTTTTTCACTCCATCTTTCCACCTCCAACTGGGTCTCCCACTTCTCATTCCCTCCATCTTTGACACATATATCCTCTTGGTCAATCTTTCCTCACTCATTCTCTCCATGTGACCAAACCACTTCAAAACACCCTCTCAACCACACTCTTTTTATTACCACACCTCTCTCTTACCCTATTATTACTTACTCGATCAAACCACCTCACACTACATATTGTCCTCAAACATCTCATTTCCAGCACATCCATCCTCCTCTGCACAACTCTATCAATAGCCCACACCTCGTAACCATATAACATTGTTGGGATCACTATTCCTTCAAACATACCCATTTTTGCTTTCCGAGATAATGTTCTCGACTTCCACACATTCTTCAACGCTCCCAGAACTTTTGCCCCCTCCCCCACCCTATGATTCACTTCCGCTTCCATGGTTCCATACACTGCCAAATCCACTCCCAGATATCTAAAACACTTCACTTCCTCCAGTTTTTCTCCATTCAAACTTACCTCCCAACTGACTTGTCCCTCAACCCTACAGTACCTAATAACCTTGCTCTTATTCACATTTACTTTCAGCTTTCTTCTTTCACACACTTTACCAAACTCATTCACCAGCTTCTGCAGTTTCTCACATGAATCAGCCACCAGCGCTGTATCATCAGCGAACAACAGCTGACTCACTTCCCAAGCTCTCTCATCCACAACAGACTGCATACACATATATATGTGTGTGTGTGTACATGAGCGGATGGACCATTCTTCATGTTTCCTGGCACTACCTCGCTTACGAAAGAAACGGCAATTAAGTATTATAAAATATACATAATAACATATGACAAAAGAGTTCCACTAAGTTTACATATATATTTGTTTATCATTCATACATTGCTTGTACAACACATGATGTCTCGCATTTACCTGTTATAATCATGGGGTGATAACTCTTAGGATCATATGGGTTGGAGCCGCCTTCCACCAAAAATCTGTACTTTGTATTTCTCTTAATGTACACATCAGGTGCGAGGAAACCATTTATATACCACGTCAAACCTGACTCTGAGTGCTCTGAAAGAAGACAGGAAACATTTAGGAGAATCAACACCCTAATATCCAGTTACTAAAGCTTTTATGACTATCTGCTCTTTACAGACTAGACACATTTACTTACGTTTTGTCATGGACAAGTATCCCCGTGGCCCTCCATCAGGACCCAGGCGTGCTGTGAATTCACGCGCGGCAGGATCTGCCAGGTGGAACCCAGGCCAAGCTTTCCTGATGGAGAAGATAGGGGTCTCAGGGTGATTACACATATTTATCATAATGTTCCTTATTCCGCATCTTTTCCTGATACATAACTCACTGGTTTCCATACAGTCTACAACTAACTCTTACAATTTAAACATTTTTTCACAACTTCCACAAAACATAGTCATTTTTATGTATTTCATCACTTATCTTTTCCATTATACCTTCATCTTTTCCATTATACCTTCAGTCTTTCCAAATAATATTTGCTTACTTCAAAGATGCACACTTTTCTCTTGACTCATTCAACCAAGTGTTTCCACATATGAATAAACCATCTTAGTAAATGGTTCTTAATTCAAACAGCAATATAACCATCAATTATAATGTATCTCATATATTTTAACACATACTAAACTGAAACTACAAGCTACAATAATATATATGACCCATAATGAATCTGACTTGAAAGTCCATTGCATTGTATATTTATTCTGTGCTGTGTTTTAACAGAAAACTCTGAAACACTAAATTGTACTTAACGAAATAATTTAAGAAGCCTAAATACAGACCAGATACAAATTCTGATCCATTACAAAGTTTCACTTGGCAAAGGAGGGGAAAACTAGGATAACCAGCAAGGGTCAATTTCAGTTTAGCATATTCATATTTCACTACATTAAGGTTTATGACAAAAAACATTTTTCAAACATATTTGCCATTTCCCACATTTGAAAGGCAGCGTTAAGAACAGAGGACTGAGCCTTTGAGGGAATATTCTCACTTGGCCCCCTTTGTTCTTTTTTCTTTTGGAAAAGTAAAAAAAAACAAGAGGCCAGGATTTCCAGCCCTTCTCCCTCCCTCCCCTTTTAGTCGCCTTCTACGACACACAGAGAATACGTGAGAAGTATTCTTCCTCTCCTATCCCCAGGAATATGTATTCATAAAATCTGTCAGAAGCACTAAAGCCTGCTGGCCTAGGTCCACTCAATCAAAGCACATTAAACAAGAAGGGGGAAAACTAAGATAAAGGCACAAGGGCATATCATTGCTTCCAAATGTTCTTTTAAGAACCTACTGTAGTTTTATTTCTCACTGATTAACTTGCTACAGTTTATGAGGTGACTAAGCTATGAATAAGCCAAGAAACTAAAGCATCATGGAGCTAGGGAGAAGGCAACCTTGGAGCCGAGTAGTTCTTAGATCTACGGAAATTACTGTACATGAATAACAGTATTGCCAAAGGGACCTAACAGCAGATCAATAGATATCACTGAGACTGTATTTGCCAAAAAATTCTTCCATAATTCCAATCTAAAAATGTACAATGTAGACTATGATAGTGATATGTAATTACATGAAAGTTGAAATGCAGGGGGGGGGTAGGATCTGGCTTAGCTGAGGTTACAGATGAGTTAATATGACTCATCTACAATGATGTGACTGATCTCTCTAGAGAAACTTAGCTCAGGCAATGGGTTTAATGAAGGGGTTGGAGATGCTGCGCCTGAGTGTGTATAATGCTTTGATACCTTCTTAAAGCAGCTGCAGCAGTGTCACATGTTCCATATAATCAGCTACTCTAAACAATTCAAAAAAGAAGAAACAATCGCCTATGGCAATGTGCATCTTAGGCAGTGGCCAGACAGTAAAGCAGTCAATTCTGCAAACATGAGGACCATTTCACAAGGAATAGATACCGATAAAAGTGCCAGATCATGGGAGCTGCTAAAGTTAAAAGTGATGGACTGGAAATGTCAGAGTGTAGTGTGAGGTACAGTAGTGGCTATTTCAGATGGTGGTTCTCAAAGGTTACAATGGAAAGATTTGGCAAATGAGGCAACTGCTTTTTCTACTGAGAATTATTCCTTTTTCTTAAACTATATAACCTACTGCTTGCAGGGTCCAATAACACAGCATGGTTAAGCCCTGTGCACCTGTAATATTTGATATCTCCCCAGCAGATGTATCCTGTATAAAATAAACTAGCACTTTTTTCAAGTTAACTAAAATGACAATGTTTTTGCTGGCACTTTATGCTCGTACTCTTAACACTTATCTAATCCCAAAACCAAAAAAAGATTGCCGGGTGTTACCTGTGAAACTAGTTATGTTACAAGTTGACTGTCATCATATAAAAATCCTTCATAAAGCTAACCACTAACTGCCTACAGAAAATCTAATTTTGAGAAAAGAAGAAAAATTGTGTTTTTAGAAGCTTATACTCACAATTTAGACTTATCACCATGTGTAAAAGCAAAGCACTTCCTCTCCGTTGCCTTCCTGGCGAATTCAATTGTCTGTTTAACCTGGAAACGAAGATGTGGGAAAAGTTAGCTTCATCTTATCTAAAGAGAAAAAACTTGGGGTAGGATATCTATACTGCACATTAATATTCATGATAACCAGCTCTTCACAAATATGTTTGTGGAAAGTCCTTTAAGGTTATGATGACACCTGAAGTTCCTGCAGAAGATGAATTATAGGCATCCTACTGAGCTTTGCCAGGTATGACTCTTTCATCTTAGAGCTGCTGTGATCATCAGTCAGAACTGCAACTGTACATTTTTGACAGGATAAGACTATTACTAGCTGAATACTGGCTAGTTGCTACTGAACTACAACTTATGCAGAAGGCTAGTGGCTCAATCCTTTGTCTAAACACTATGAGCAGTGTTATCAGCTCAAGGCATGTAAACTCAACCTTTCCCCATCTCACTGGGTAAGCAAAACCTCTTCATGACCTATGTTGAAGGCCTAACACATTAATCTATGAGGTGGTGAATGGATATGTTGTAGCAGTTTATAATACATATTAAGGATGTACACTAAAAAATGGTAAATGCTATGAATACAAACATGATATATGAATTAAATATCTCAAACACATAGACAATTTATCTTGACACATAAGTGATTCAGTACAACTGGAAATAAAAATAACCTGCAAGAAAGCAAAAACTCAACAAAATAAGAGATGTGTACCCTTGCCACAGATATTCTTTTATAGTTGGTTAAGTACTGATCACCACATTCAACAAAATTAGACTGAACACATAACACCCCACTGTCATACTTTTCACATCGTATAATTAAAAATCTTTAATACCATTGCTATTGATCAATCTATATCTCTGATGCCCATTCCCTCTGGGATCTCCCACCGAGAGGGTGGCCACAGCAAGAGTTTCCACTTATCCTTGTCCTTACATGATTCCCTTACATATACCATCCCATGCATTTTTATCCTATTTCTTTCTCTCCAGTGCTCTTCCACTCTATTTCCCCAATGTCACAGGGGTCTCCCTCTTACACCAACCCCTTTAATCATACCATCATACCCTCTCCTTGTAAACTCCCTGTCTTGCATTCTTTCCATATACCCAAACCATCTCAAAGTATTAACCCAAACCACCTTAAAGTATTAAGTTTCATCCACTCTACCACTCCACAATTCATTCCCTCTGCATTCCCTACCATATCAAATCACAATTCTTAAAGTTTCAGAACATGTAATGTAAACATCTAAAACTTTCATCTGAATATCATAAAAATTTTGCTACAGTAATCTGTAGCAAAATTTTTATGATATTCATCCATATCAAGGATGTTGTTTGTATAGTTTCTGTCTGAGGCCATTTACTATGTGTTTTAAAGTAACTAACTCATTTTAAACCTATGCAAGTAAAGCATTCAGCATGGCCTTCAGCAGAAAGTCATGGCTCAAACCCTTATAACATACACAATCCAGTAAATAAACATTAAAGAAAAAATGTCTGAGATCAATATGATTAGTCATGTCAAAAACTTGTTTCACATCTACAAGATGGCAAAGAGTTGAAGTAACAATAAAAGAATGATAACCTCAAGGTAATTTCAAGGGAATACGATTAAATAATGTTCTGACAACTGACCTTGGACCAGGCATAGTGCATAGTTGGTCTTCTCATAATGTCCAATGCACCAAGTGCCCAAATAATCATGGCCTCTCCTGTGTCTGGATATGGGGTATCTCCCGGGTCCGCTGGCAAGAGAAGGAACTTCAATGAAATACACAGAAGCTTTCCTTGTGAGACTTAATCTTATCCTTCCATAACGACTAAATGTATGCATGCTATGGCAGATCTACCATACCTAAAGAGTAGATCATGAACATTACTACAGCACCACTAAAACCCCTTCACCCCCTGATAATCATGCATATCACTAAATTTCACCACATGCCATATATAGAGTCCTGAAAAAACCTTGTCCACCTTCACATACATTTCCAAAGGTGATGTCATTTTTCCTTTGGCCTTGATTACCATTCACAGACATCTGTGCAAGAAATTGGCAAGGTTCCTGAAGTATTCTAAGCCCATGTTTTTGGCTCCTAAAGTATTCTAAACCCATATTTTTGGTTCCTGAAGTATTCTGCATCCATGTTTGGGTCCACTGGGTCCTGATCTCTTGAATGAGGGAAGTTATTGATAAACTGTTGCAGGAATCAGCTGCCTGATCTTGCATTCTGAGCGACCAGTGCGATTAGAAATCTCATATTTTCCTAATTTTTTCTTGCTTCCAAGCAAACATTCAAGCTTTCTCCTCCTTAAAAAGGTAAAAGCCAACCATCTTGAAGCATGGGTAGAAGAAATACAGTGTCCAGAAGTGGTAGCCATGAAGAATAAAGAAAAAACTTCCTTCCTTCAAGATAGCCTGTGGCACACATAAGGGATTTGCCAGTGCTCATGCTGATAGAACCACTACTTTCAGCGACCAGATGAATGATATGTTCACTCTGAGAGCATTCGAACACCGTTACTTTACTTTTTCAGAAGTTGGATGCCTTTTCTTTATAAATTTAATTTGTTTCACAACATTCTTAACTATCTTTATTTCTTACTCTCTGATTTCCTATTCTTTGCTTCCCTCATCACTTAATAATTCTGCTTTTACAACTAAAACCAGAATAACAGAGTAATGCAGAAATAACAACAGTTCCACAATAAGGTAACCCATCACGGAAAAGATTACACAATGGATAATGTAGCAAACAAAAATCTGCAAAAGAATCATTGGAGAGCAGAGATAACATACGTGTAGTAAGACGGCGCCTGAAGGTGAAGATATTGATGCCATTTTCTCTCTTGCTGCTATAAGCCTGGTAATCTTGGGTCCCACCAACTTTGTCATCCTGGCAAACACCCTTATGTTGATCTAATAAAACTGTACACTGAAAAAAAAAGGGACACTTAATAAATACACTTCAATTGCACATTCCAGAATCTCATGCTTGATCCTGTTAAACTTTGAATCAAGAAAATAATATAGATTTAAACAGCCCTACAAATTCCAAGACTGTCAACACACTTAGATATTCTGGATGTAAAATTTGTTGTGATCATAACTACACAACATAGGGAAAACTAAGTAACTGGACCAAGTTCTGACATGAGGCAAATCAGCTAACAGGAACAGATGGATACTTTATATAATGTATGTATGTATGTATTTCTTTCCATACATGTTCACCATTTCCTGCATCAATACTGGCAACAACAGGAACAGACAAAGAAATGGCCTTATTCTCTCATATTTGCACTTTAGATGTCATGCAAAATGCACAGAAACCAGAGCTCAGACCTATCCATAGTTTCCACCTACTGCTTCATATACCCCAGTTCTGCCCAATGAAAGCATAACTGCCTGTACACCACATTGCTCCAATTGATTCTTCCTTGCATGCCTCACAACTGCCTGCATCTTCAGGGCCTGAACCTTCAAAGCCTCTTTCATTCCATCCTTCCACCTACTCTTTTTCTTTGTTGTGTCTACTTCTGGCTTGTATACCCAAACCATTTCAGTACACCCCCTTCAGTTCTCTCACACAAACTCATCTTACTACTACACCTCACTCTTAATTCATCATTTCCAAAAACCATATACTGTCCTTAAACATTTCATTTCCAACACATCCACTCTCTTATTTAAGTTTTCACCTTAGGTCCACACCTCCCATCCATACAGATCACATGGGACTACTATACCATCAAACATATGCCATTTTCTGCATCGCAAGACAACCTTACCATCTTGTTCCAAGAGTTCCCTCTATCTTCTATAATGCTCCTACATAGCCCAGGAAGCTGGCTACATTTACCAGGCAGGACCATATGTCATAAAGTTCATGATCTTATGTCAGAAAGTTGAGTGATGTGTTTGTTTTTATGTGTGGAAGGCAACTGAACATGAAGTGTTCAGTGGTAGGTCTTGTATTATACTGAAACGATGTTTGTAACACTGGAGAGATGGGTGGTGTCCAGAGTGCTGATGGGAAAGGGTAACTCAGCTATGGCTAAGGAGAGTAGTTTCTGATAGGTGTTGTGTCTGGTAATGTGGTGTTTAAAGACTGAATTAGGACAATTATTTACTGCTTAACAGATCATTTGGGTGTATATATGTCTTAAAATTTTGGCATTTGCTGGAGGGAGATGGGTCCATAAACACAGGTTCCTCAAGTGAGAGTCAGTCATTTATCATTTCTACTTTGCAGTTGGTGGTTGGTTATGAAGTGGTTGGATGAAAAGGGTCTGGTGCTGTTGCAAAGAACTGAGTGTCCAGCAAGTTGAAGTGGGATAAAATGAGGAGAATCTTTGTTTTGTTGTGAATGCGTTGAATGCTTATGGCTGCTAGAGAGCATGCAGTTGTTATGAGTGCTCTGTTTGTGTCATTTGCAGCTCTGTTTTATTTGTTCTGGACAGGTGGATAATCAGGCAGAGAAAGCATATGGTGAAGCTGATGAATAGCCTGTACACAATACTAAGGGATTTTTTTTGTCCAGAACTGGTACCAGCAAGTGTTCTTAGGGTAATTAGTTTATTTGTTGCTTTTGGGCAGACATCTGCAAGCAGAACTTTTTTGTCTTCTTTAGAGCTCTGGTTAAGTTTACCAAGAATTAACATTTTCTGATATTGATCCATTTCATTTTAACCAATGTCGATGAAACTCATTCAGTAACTACAACATCCTCCAACTGGTCTTCATGAGACTTGGAATTAAGATATATATGGTGCACATGGAAAGAGACCTACTGCATTTACTTATGAATGTTAGCTTTTATAGTTTTCTTTGCATTATATTTATTCTTTCACTTTAACAATATCCCTTTTAGTAATCTTAATGCACCCTGCATGGGTGGACATTTCATCTTTCCTTCTATCACAGTCAATACATTCCAAAACTTACTGGCATGTAGGAAGACATGTTGTAGTCAATGAGATTCCCAAGGTAGCCATCCATGTAAGTCACCACCACATCTCCGCCAATCATCTCAGGTTCGTTTGGTGATCCGCTCATTCCAAAGGCTATATAATCATCCTCACCTGTTAAACATGTCAAACCCTTAAACATTTCATTCATGGCAATATGGCAAGGGTATACTTGACAGTCAATTCCTGATATACATTCCTTTATCTTCCACAATACCATACCAAAGTCAGATGACTTGGATTAAATAATTTTGATGCTACTTACCAACTTGAGCAGCTAACTCCATTGTAATTTGGTCACCAAATACTTCCCACGACAGCTGAAAATCTTTGTGCAGCTGCTCACAATTAGGCATGCTATTCTCATGAGGCTGGAAATGATAAAATATTCTCATTAGAAATTTAGCATGTTAACACTAAGCACCATCATTTTATGATAGATTCAATCCAACACCTTGGTTGTACTAATACTGTCCAGTCTGCAATAAGTGCAAAAAGTCATCATTGTCATGACACAAACCTTTTCCAATTCACAGGTTACACAAAGAACCATGGAAGTGGGGTCCTGTGACTTCCCATACCGTACAACTACATTAAAAAAAGAAAGAAAAGAAAAAAGAAATGTGCTCAAAGGATACTAGCTTTTTGTAACATAAATTTCTAAATAATACAAAGATTACTAGCAACAAGCCTATTATCACTGTAATAATCTAGGTATCTACATCTCTGATGTCCATTTTCTCCATGAACTCCCATTTACAATTATCACTGTCCATACATGCTTCCTTATAGACTGTTCTGTATACCAGGAAAAGTGTATGCAAGAATGTTGACTGATACAGTGATGTAAGTGACAATGGAAAATAAGTGAAGAACAAGGGGGTTTTAGGAATGGATGGGGTGATAACACAAATGAAAGCAAAGCAAGGGAAAATGGGTGCAGAGATGGAGTGTGCCAGAGATAGGGTGGCTAAAGGCAAGCCTGTTTGCGGATGATACTGTGTTGTATGCTGAGAGTGAAGAGGAATTGCAGAAGATTGTAAGAGTATTTTATGATGTGTGTAAGCATAGGCGATTGAAGGTAAAGTAAAGTAAGGGTGTTCGAATGGAAACAGGGTGAAAGTATAGATTTTATAAAACCATACAGAGTAAAGAAAGTGTACTAAACTGTGCCTTGGATATGGGGAAGAAAGACTGGAAAAAGTAAGAAAATTTAAGTATCTAGGTCTTGGGTAAGTTTTGTGATACAGGAGAGATAAGGAAGAGAGCAATACAAGGTACAAGATTCATTAGATCACTTAATAGAATAACGAAAGGGAGAGCTGTGGAAGTGAAGAGAGAGTTAAGGGACAGCATTTTCCTCCCAAATCTGACTTATGAAGCCAAAACATGAACATGGAGTGAGTCACAGAAGTCAAGAGTCCAGAGTGTGGAAATGAGCTATTTGAGAGGATCATGTGGTATGACCATATGGAATAAAGAAAGAAATGAAGGGGTTAAGAGAGATATGGTATGGCTGAGAAAGTAAAGGGAATGAATTGCAGAGTGGAGGAGTGGGTGAAACGTAATACTCTGAGGTGGTTTGGGGCATGAAGAAAGAATGCAAGATTGGGAGTTTACAAGGAAAGTGTATGACAGTACAATTAAAGGGGTTGGTGTGAGAGGAGGACTACCTATGACATGGGATAATGGGGTGGAGGAATACTAGAGGGAGAGAACTGGTGGAATAATGCATGGAATGGTGTACGTGAGGAAGGCATCTACGGACAGGGATGCATGAAAACTCTTGCCATGGCCATCCCTTGATGGGAGTTCCAGGAGGGAATGGGCATCGGAGATACAGATTGATAACACACACCTTCCTTGTAAACTCTACGTCTTGCATTCCTTCCACATGCCAAAACCACCTCAAAGTATTACATTTCACCCACTCTAACATTCCACAATTCATTCCCTTTGCATTCCCTGCCATACTAAATCTCTCATAAAGCCCCTCATTACTTTCTTCACTCCATCTAATCATACCAAATGCTCCTCTCAAATATCTCATTTCCACACCCTGGATTCTTGTACTCTGTGACTTATTCCAGGTCCATGTTTCAGCTGCATAGTCATGGTTGGGAGAACTATGCAGTCCCTTAACACTTTCTACACCTTCATTATTCTATCAAGGGACCCAACAAATATTCTATCCTCTACTTCTCTCTACCGAATCTCTTCTTCCACATCACCAAACTTAACCAATATAGCTCCCAAATACTTAAATTTTGTCATCTATTCCAGTCTTTACACTTCCATACCTTTAACTTTTTGGTGCACTTCTTTTTCTTACTCTATTGGGCTTCACAAAATCTATAATTTCACTCCATGTCCTTTCAAACAGCATTACTTTACTTTTACCAGCAGTTACATTCAATCACCTACCCTTATACACATTATAATACACATTTACAACCTTCTGTCATAAGTTATACTATATTCAAATGTACAAACAAATGACACATTTTACTGAGGTTCCTGCAGCTTCAAGGCTGCATTCCAAGTAAGGGCACAGAAATGATGAATTCCTTTTGAGTGAGATCTTCAATGAGACTACTCCTGTCCATCTACTAAACACTTACTGTGACAACTTCTCACTCACGGTGTAGCCATTCAAAAGCAGAATCCACTAACACCTATACATACGGTACATATTGATGTTATTGGACTCCGCCTGCTTGAGGTTACACCATGCATGAAAAGTGACCTCTGGCAAGGCTGCATCACTGGGAGTACATTCTCCTCAAAGTACTTCTCACTGCAAAGGAATCAACATTCCCCTGCAACTGGAAGTAGTGCAGCCATGGGCTGAAGGAACCTAGAGAAAGGTCCTGGATAACACCAGGTGTCTTTCACAGAAAATGCTCATCTTTACTTATAAAAACACTGACCTCTCCTTCCACACACTCCTTAGTACTGCCATAATCTCTGCACCTTCCTCAACCCTTTCACGCACTTTAGTCCCTATGGTTCCGTCAAATGCTATGTCCACTTCCTGGTATCTAAGACACTGCATTTCCCCAGGCCCTCCATTAAAACTTACACTCACACCATTCCTTCTCACCCCCAACCTCTATACCTCATTACCTTACTTTTGTTTACATCCACTCTAAAATTAATTTTCTCACAAAGACTCAAAATCTCTAACACCAGCTTCTAAAGCATCTCAAGCTCCTAAGATACTTAAAGCATTTTGCTTCCAATAGGCCTTCCCTGTTCCAAGCATTTCATTCCACAGCGAGTGCAAACTGAGAAAAGGAAATGTTCACCAAATCCCTTATCTCTCTCGCACTGCCATCAACTGAATAAAAAATTTTGATACCTCTCAAAACTTGGCATGTCCTTCAAACAATACAAAGATAAAGCTTTAAACAAATTCCAATTTATATTCTTACAATGACTTCTATAAGTGATGGTGGGACATTAAGTTCTTCTGGGATGATGATAGATCCCAATGCCCTTTCTTTCTTGATATCATACAGAGAAAGCCAGTCAACTGTAAAGACTGACAGATCCCCTGGCAACTCTAACTGCACTGTCTTTTTTGTGTACTTTCCAAGTGGCGTCATGCTAGATGAAGAGGATAAGAAAAAAGATATTAGTGAGATGATAAACTGTTATACTTCATTCCTGCCAACAAAGTAAATTCATTGTTAAAATCATTCAGCAATTATCCTGATGTAGGTTTTATAAGTTTTATCTCTTTCAAAAGTCACGAAGGCTTTATAAGTTTAATCCCTTTCAAAAATTACAAAGGCTTTAAGTTTTATCCCTTTCAAAGTTACAATGACTATCACTTGAAAGTGAATTTCAATTCAATGCAATGAGTGATGACCTATCTTAAATCGTATAAGGCAAATTATCACCATAAAAATATCTTACTAGCCAAGCTCATCAGGGATCTTCGTGCCCTTTATATGTGGCTGAGGTCCAACACCCACCCAAAAGTATACCTCATCTCCACTGCCATCATAAGACAAATCTGGAATAATTGTTGAATATCAGTGTACATATAAAACAGGTCATTAAAATTATCTTGGTTCTTAAAAATAAAAACAAATAATCTAACATATAGCTGCAACTCAAATTCATGTAAAGACTAAATAAAAAGAGAGTACGTCATCCCATTACTCACTTTCTATAATGATGGTCTTTGAATCAACAATGATGACAGCATCTGATTTAACCTCGCCTGTTTTGGAGGACAGCTTATTCAGAATTATCTTCTGTGGGGGTTCAAAGCCTTCTGGTACATATATGTCACCAAAAGCTTCCTGAAAGGCAAAAATGTCTTGATATTTTCTAATGCTAATATAAACCCTAATTCTTCATCCTATGATCTACTTTCTTTTTTCTTTTTAAGTGGTGGTGCACTGTTTGCAAGCAGTCTAAAGCAGTAACTTTCAACCATTTCAAACTGATACACCCCATGCTTATTCTTCCAGCTCCCCATGGACCCTAATTCAACACATTCCCAGTTACTTGTTAACAGACCAGTTTAATAATAAGCAGGGAACTTTAAAATGTTTTTGAGCTTACTGACATGTTACCCATCATATAGAGTATATCTATCTTTATCATTTATATGTTTTCCTTACCATTCAATGCAAATAATCAATCTTAAGAAAACCATTACAAATCAAAGAGTTGCTGATATCTTTAATGCACTATCAAATACTGACTAGTGTTTCTTGTATGCTGGGAAAAAAAGCCCAGCTTCAGACAAAAGATAGGGCAATCCTTTTTCTCCATAGTAAGAGTCTAGATATTTGCACCTCAGTCAAAAAAATTAATTCATTAACTGTGAATATTTACCTTATGGGCTAATGATAATTTATTGATGAACAGCATCAGTTATTTCCTGAGCTGCCGTGCCTATTTTATTTCTTTCATGTACCCTAGAGATGCATAAATGCCAGGTTAGAAACCATTACCTTGGGCACCACTGGTACTGAAAATAAAGACTGCCACATTGAGAAATACATATCATACACATAAAAAAATGCTGAAAGGGCAACTGTGAAACCACTGAAATATTGCCAAAATCTATCTGTAATCCAAATAATACTACCATGTAGGAAAAGCATCGAGTGCCTATTCCCATAATACTGATTAACTAGTTCAAATTTATGGAATGAGTCCCTATTACACTCAAATTTATTCTTCTAGGTAACTTTCTTCTTTTGAAAATTCAGCTGCAATCTAAAGATGTACAAAACTGTAAGTTTTGATGGTTGAAAATTCTTTTCTCAGAACATGAGAGACATTCCTTTGGATGTTAAGATGATAATCAGGGATACGACCTTCCAAACCTCAGCATTCCTGACCCTTTGCAAACAGGTAGAAAATGGAAGAGTACTAAGAAAAGAAACTACTAAAGTGAGAAGAAACAAGAATTCAGAGGAAAGAACTTTTGTACTACATATCTTCTGGATTTCCGAGAAACCTAGAACATTAGCCTAAATAAAACATGAAGAGGCAGACTGTGCATTTCTGGGCAGCCAAAAGGTGTCTCAGAAGGCTGGTGAATGGCTAGATATTCTGGGTAGGCATGTCAAGCACAGATATCATGTAATGGCAAATAGTTCTCTCATTCTGCTTGATTCCAAAATCATTTGATCTAATCCTGTAACAGCATATAAGGGACATAATCAACAAGCCTTACCTTTCTTTATCACTAACTACAGAAAAAGAACAAATACTTACCAATCTGCTAAGGTCATAAATCGCCAACCATTTAATCTCTGTGATGGTTTTTTTGTCTGGGAGAGTGAGAGTGATGTCTTTGTTCAAGTAACGGTCCAGAATATTGGTCCTGGTGAGGAAGAAATGGGCAAGATAAGTCTGGGTACATATGACTGACAAGGATTGAAGTCAATTGTACAAGAGAGACTAAGTAGCAGATACCTAGGAAAATGCCTTGAGTATGAAAAATCAAATCAACATATGAGATTATACTATACAACATATTATTGTACTCTATCACTATTAAAACTAATCTTTTATCACTCCTCACATGGTACCTCATCACTGTTTCTACTCATACATAACAATTCACCTCGCTCTCTACCACCATTACTAAGTATCCACAATGACTACTGGATTATAAGATTTACAGTTGCCATGCCTAACATGAATGTCTATAGTTACCAGTTCTATGTGATGTGAAAAGATAGAATAATGAGATTTTAAGAAGCTCATGTTCTCTCTGTCTGAGGTTTCAAAAACTTTTTAATCTCTAAGAGGTGTGAATACTTGGTTTCCTCATAAACATCATAACCATGCTCTGATGTAGTTTACTTAACAATGCTCCACATTCAAAACCTAATTTTTTAATCTAAAGTTGATATCTTAATTCTAATCTTTGGATTTACTATGGACGACAGTATCCCCGATAAATCTATCGATCTATCTACATCTCTGATGCCTGTTCCCTCCTGGAACTCCCTGAAGGGGGCACTTCTTAGCCTTTAGTGCCCCAACCTTAACCAGCCACTAGCAAAGGTTAACTCTAAGCACTGTTTGCAGAAGCTCCTACCTAATGTTCCTACTGACTACTTTTACCTAATGCTCCTACCAACTACTGCTACCAAATGTTCCTGCCTAAATGCTCCTACTTACTAATTCCATCTACTGCTCCTACCATTCTGCCTATATGCCAGGCTAGCACTTAGTGCACACCGCAGGAAAATCTAGAGTTATGAGGAATGAGCTGTGAGCTAAAGTGTTGTCAAGTATTATGTATGACAAGGATAGATTGTATGTTTATGGACAGAATGCCACTAGTCCACATGTGGGTGAGGCAGAAAAAAGGTTAACTAGTTGGGTCAGATGTGTGCAATTTGACACAATCATCACTAACCCTCCTAATACCCAAGCAGGTAGTATTGGTAATATACCTCCCTGGTCATTGGCTGCCTATCAAATACTACCTACCAGTCTCCAATAAATACAAAATGATATTCAAAGTCCAGTCCTCTTAACACAAAATTCACACAGTAATGTCTTTTTCCGAGTCAAACAACTGCCAATGGTGATACAATCATTAGGATAGGCCCACATTTGACTTATCTTCCTTTAGAAGTTGATCACAACAAAGAATTCAATTCTTTTAGGGAATGCTTAACACTCTTCACACACAATTTGACATCTAAAATATCCAGTTATGGTGCTAAAACTAAACAATGGAAATGAAAATTAAAATGCTTGTAACACTGGAATGCAAAGAGAATAGTATGAGTAAGCAGGGTACTATACTTCAAACTGCTTAACTATTTCAATGTTTTTCTTTGTTACTCAAATCTACTTTCCCCAATGGAATCTTATGAGATGTGACAGCAGTTCTTGCTCCATTTGCATCAAAATAAATAAATCTAAGGTTGATGTATCTATGTATTCATACATAAAGTACCAAGACTTTTTTCATACAAAGGTACCCCACTATTTACTAGTATCAACACTTCTAGAATCAATGAATGGTTGAATAAAACAATCCAATCCTTTCAAAAATATTATGGCTTTATCAAAGAAAACCAAGTTACTGGGAGCAAAAATGCCATACTGTATGACTGTTTTCAGTACATGAAACACCAAAGTATTGCATGTAATGGGTCATGTTCCATTACCACAATATCTACAACAAACATCAGACAATGCACTAACCTGCCTAATTCATTTGGAACAATAAAACCTTGGGGTCCAGGACGGGGTCTGGAGCCAGCCCAAAAGAATGTGTCTCCACCGTTGCCATCATACATGAAGCTCTTGATCAAGAATGTGTTCTCATCTACTGCATAGACATCACCACTCACCTATAAATATATGTGTTTAGTATCATTAAGGCTGGAGATAAGAGGCTGAAAAGGCAATAACTCTACTACTACTATCTTTCACTTTGCTCCCATTTATATGGAGTGCTTTATGGGCAACCAGCCTGTCAGATCACTAATATAAGCCTACTTATATGTATCTTAAACTTATGTCCAGTGTGTCTAACTTGCCAAAAAAAAAAAGTCTCTCCTTTTCTAAATAATGGGAAAGAGGACCTGCAATGTTAAAAATCTTGATTATGACATCTCATTCTGCTTCAGGCATAGTATTCAGAAACAATGTATCACACGTTAAACAAGAAACCCAGACAGGTCCAATACTTCCCTGGGCACATGTGAAAGAAAAGGATATGCTGAGAATGGTCAGGTCCTTCAAGTGAGCACTCACCATGGAAGACAAAGGGAGCCTACATGTGTGCTGCATTACCTTTACTCTAAAGAGACAATCATTGTCCTTCATACATTCTTTTTACATCAGCTAACATGGCACAACAAAAAGCTGTGGCCTCATATGAAATCCAAAAAGGAAAAATATATGAAAAAAAAACAGAAGTAATCAATCTGCGTTCCTCATATGATTGAGAGGCCTGTCTCATAACGGTGAAAGTATGAAAAAAAAAAAGAAGACAACTTCATAGCACTGCATTTGGAAACACACCATATGCAGCTGTTCTCTACTCAGAACAGAAACTATGGGTTGCAGCAGCATGTTGTGCAGCAGGTAGAATGCATACATTTCATGAGTATCACAATAACTGTTCAATCTTTGATTAAGGCTAAATAAAACATTTTGAGACAAAGTATTTCAATCAAAAGTAATAACAAATATTTTGCATAAGACCATATTTTTCCCTTTTGACATCTTACAAATATAAAATACCAGCAAAATTTAAATAAAAGGGTTCCATATGCAATACTCAAGAATTTGAAGGTGAAACATTACAGGAATACGGCAGGTGTATATCCTAACCTAACATAACCAAGGGACTTTTCATTCTTTTATCATACATCAAAGGTTTCAGTCATAGACAGAATTCCTTATCAAGTTCAGACTTTCACTGAAACACTCTTATGAAAAAAAAAAAGAGAAAGTAAAGAGCTTAATCACTAAATGGTGTAGAAACACAAACTTCACAATAGCCAATCCTTGAGTCATCAAGATCCAAAGAATACTCACGTGATGCCATGGTTTGCCTGGTATTATGTGGTTTACTTAATGGCAGTGGGAGGTGGGGGGAGGGAGGGAGAAAGAGAGAGAGAGAGAGAGAGAGAGAGAGAGAGAGAGAGAGAGAGAGAGAGAGAGAGAGAGAGAAGGGGCCAGTTCTCAGTACCACGAACTGGATTAATATCTACTGGAGATGAAAAGAGACCCAATTTTGCAGCATAAGGGAAATGGATCAAGCTTTAAGGTCAGATTTAGGAGACCCTGTGTAAGTTACACAGTTTTGGGCTCGTCTGTCAAGTATGTAGAGCTAGAACCTCCCTAGATGTACGAACTGACTTCCATACAAGAATCAATCCTTTATATCAACAGAAAAACTGTTCAAAAAGAAAGAAAAAAAATCGCATAAAGAAGAGTATTTCCATTTTCTCTAGAGACGTATGTAACTATGTATGTAAAGAGGGGTTTCCATGCCAGATCAAAGGTTATGGCAAAAGCAAATATGTTGATCTTATTATAATGGACAAAGCCAAGTATACATGTCAGTAAATTACATATTATGTCAAAAACTGAGATGTCCCCTTGGGTTTCTCGGGAAGGGTACCGAAAACCCCAACACACCAAGACTTCCCAAGGACCTTAGGCCAAAGGCTGTTCACACCCACTAGGGTTGGAGGGTAGACAGCTAGCAGTGTTAAATGGTGGAATCATTGATCATTTTAACCTTTTAGCATATCCGTAGAAGAAATCTAGATCTAACTATACATAATACCTTACTAGCTTGAAGTCATTTTGCATGATAAGTGTGGACCAAAATATGAGTTATCTCGCATGAACAAGGAGAGATCAGCAATATTCTTTATTTTCTTGGCTCCCTTCGATTCCCCAATTCATCTCTGTAATTCAAACACTCCTATATCTTGAAGTACATTGCATAAATCTCGTCCTACCATGTCCAACTAAGGGAGAAAACACATAAATACAAGATGCAGCCTTACCTGGTGATGGTAACTGTTTAGCTCCCCAATCTTTTTGCCTACATATGGATCAGCACCCAAGCACAGCCCTGAAAAAAATATATAGTATCAAATATACGATCAAACGTATTCCTTCATCTTTCATTTTCTTGAGTAAACTAGATATTCAGACAAAAATACAGCACTAACTATCCTAGCCCATAAAAAATTTATCTTCACATTTGTTAGAAAAAAATTCACGCTTTTGCAAGATCCCAAGCTATAATGTGACGGAAATACAGAAAATAATTATCTACAACATAATTTCAAAAATCAGGAATACCAAGGCTGTAACAGTAAAACCAATTCAAAGGAAGCAACATATACAGGGCCAGGGTTCGAATACCTCACAGACAACCAACAGCTCGGTGGCATAAATGCTTGTGAAAGACATGGAAAAAATGTCTGGTGTTGGAGGGTAAGATGCAGAAAAATGTTAGCTTCCAATTACAAGCAAGAAAATTCTGTATTAGTTTCCAAGAAGGCCTAAGAGAAAAGTTAAGGTAACGAAGAAAGCATACCTTTGAAATGAACATAGAACAAAGGTGAAAACAGGAACAATAAACTAATGATACCGAAATATATATATATATATATATATATATATATATATATATATGGAGAAAACCCCAAGAAATGGAACTTAGAAACTTCATGATGTACTTTTACATTTAACATAAAGAGCAAAATCACATTAAACAAGAATATTGTAATTGATATCAAAGATGTGATAAATGTTATGCAACATATGAGAAGTATTCATGTATAAGTATTTAGGAAAACATTCAGTAAGGAGCTCCCAGGCTTCTTATGTACTTTTTGGTACCAATTTGTAAATTTTCTGGAGGACCTTCTACATGCATGCAGATGTGAACAACAGGCTTAATAATCATGCATCTATTTCATGATCAAATATCACAATGCATTCACACAATCGTTTGTACGATTTCATCTAATTTCAATACCTATTAGTTCTAAAAAAAATATGTTCAGTGTTTAAACTGCTTCTAAACATTAGACGTTTTCATGAAAAGACAAATTTGTAATCCCTACGATTTCAGTGTAACAGGTTTATCATATTCCGAGCTCCTTTTTTTTTTCTGAGACATATATGAGTATTTTCTGAACCTGTAAGAACCGGATGGTCAGGTTACATTCTAACCATGAAGACCCCGATAACTGTTGCCCAATGGTCTGTCATTTGATGCCTTGGGTGTGAAAAAGAAAGATATATATATATATATATATATATATATATATATATATATATATATATATATATATATATATATATACACTTAGCTACCAGCGACTACTTACAGCTACTATTTTTGCCTTAGCGAGCAATGCAATAAAAAACCCAGCTAACTGACACAGAAGGCTACTTACGTTACTTCCAGGAAAAAAAGAGAAAAATCTAAAGTATTAAACTCTAAGATATCATATCAACCGATTTTCAGAAAATGCTGTTTACCCCACTTCTTGGATAACATAAGTGGAGCTCGAGAACTCTCAACTGTTATTCCATTTTACGAACAAAACCTTTTCTTTCCACAACGTCCAAGGACCTCTACCAACTACTGCCAGCTAGCTATACAGCATACCCCATAATCCTACCCTAATGCTGACTTACCATAAGGAATCTCCCTTATACAGTAATAATAATGTTAAGAACAAAATATCACAACCAAGCATAATTCTGATTAACGGTCGGCCAGTATAATTTCTAAGCTGGAGGCCAAATTTCTACCATCTTTCTCGTGAGCCACATCTATCTAATATATGCGTTTGTCACAAACTGCGCAGTTTAACTACTGACCACATGCACAAATGCCATCACTTTTACTACTTACAATATTCGCATATTGAAATTTCCTATTTTGTTTAATGTTTGTTTTTCTTTTATAATTTCACAATACACTGGCCACACAGCTCGGCCACAAGCGGGCCCCCTGGATGCCCCAGTCTCGGGTGCACGGGACCGTAAGCTCGCTCCCTCCCTGGCAGGTGCAACGGAACACCCACGTCCTTTACCTTGGGCTAGGTTCGCCGCTTCACTGGTCCAGCCAGGGTATAATTTCACAGCCTCCATTGCTGTTTTCGAGATTTACAATGGATCTCTCTCTCTCTCTCTCTCTCTCTCTCTCTCTCTCTCTCTCTCTCTCTCTCTCTCTCCACCACCTTGCATTTCCACACTATTTACCACTTAAGTCAGCCTTCCCTCAATCAAAATGTATAGGCATATCATCTCTAACCTTTAAGATCACACCATACCTGTAACTGGTCTTTCCTGATGGAGCAGTTGTGCTCAAGTATGGATTCTTTCAAGGCTAGGTGCTTTGACATCAATATTTTTATATCTTTCTTTTTCAAATGGATGGTTAGGAGTACATGAAGCGACTGGGCAGGGGGGAAGACGATGATGAGAAATAAAAGCTAAGTTACAGCGCGAACAGATGTATTGTGGCTAGGTTTTACGGAAGTGTGTGGCTGGAGTGGTGGATACGTATTTATGGTACTTCATTTACATAACCCCAGCAGCATGATGTGAGTGTGTCATGTTGTGTCTTGGTTAAGGTGGTGTGGGAAGGATATTGCCTAAGCTAAGCTGTTTTCTAAGGCCGGGATCTAACCCGAGCCCTCTGCATACCAATACCCAACCACTATGTTTCATTGGGGTCTCCTACCCGAATAATGATCTATCACATGGCATTTTGCTTATTCCCTAACTACAACCTAAATCCTTCACCATGTGCAGATCTAAATTCATCCTCTATAGACATATCACTATCACCCATACATAGTATCAATTATTCTCCACATTTGTTGCCATAGCATCACTCGCCATGCATCACAAGGGCGCAAAACGCTGCCGTGTCTTATAACCTGGTTGTAGAAGACTCACTATCTACCCAGGGTACACTCTGCTCCTGGAAACCCACCACTGTCATCATCATCAACGGTGAGGAAGGTACGACCCAGCCTGACGTGGCCTAATCAAGTACCCGAGGCGAAGGTCACCTCGCCCGCCAGCTTTCCCTCTCACACACACCTTCCATTGTGTCTGACTCAGGTCCTTTCACTCGTTTCCGGCCACATACTCTTTAACACTTCCGTAACTCTCTATTTCTAACATTTACACATTTTCTTCGTCCAACTCATGAGCAAAAAAAAAGTTACATTTTGTCTTACTGTCCTTATAAATCAATCTTGATCTTATCACACTACGAGAGAAAAGTTTCTGGACAGGTCTCGTGTCAAGCACAGCAGCTTGGTGTGACCTAGGCTAGAGCACAGAGGCTGAGTAATGACATCCACAAGGCTGGAAGGATGTGGCCGAGTCTGACACGTCGGCTGGAGCGCTGCGGAAGGATATGACACAAGCTGGGGCAGCACTGCGACGGGGGTCTGACACGATCGATCAATGCAGCAAGGAGTTCTGATGACAATCTTAAAGCTCGAGACCCAACCCAAACTCGACAGAAATAGGAGAGTCTTCCGTAAGAAGGAATCTTGACAGGCGTTCGGTACCAGTGCATTAGCGCATATGGGAAGGAGCTTTGTATGTACATGACGAGTCTCGCTTCTTGTTCCTAGCTTTCGTCAGCTATTTCTAAGAATTTTCTGTTTGCTGCCGCGTTCACAGGTCAACAACTCTGTTAGAAGACATGTTTCCATCATGTTACTCGGCACAGTTCTATTGCTAGTTTACTTCTAGTTTTGCCTTATTGTTCTGGAATCTCTTCTGGTATCGAAAATAATCTAAACATTTCATAGTTCATAGGCTCTTCAGACCACTTGTAGTTCTCGTCTCCCCTATCTCTTCTTTCTCCCAGTGTGTGTTGGTTGAGGGCTTCTCTCCTCACTTCCACAGCCAAAACAAACCGCGCAAGAGACACGGATAGACTTCTGAGGCTTTCTGCGATACTGGGAACGGAAATTAAAGGCTTTGAGTTTAATCTCTGTTGAATTTTGGGGTTAAGTAACGTCAGGTGGTTTAGTAAGTTTACCTCTGCTTTGGTGTAACTATGTACATAAAAATAATGCAAAGGGTTTAATTCCAATTACGAAATAAAAAAAAAAATAAAAGTGGTGTATAGGATGGTGTATAAGATACCTGGGGTACCAGGAGGGGCCACCTGCAGTGTTGTTGGATACAGTCTCCGGGCGGTTGGTTAGTTACTTGGGCTTTATTCAGGGTTATCAACAGCCAGGACCATAAGGCCATCAACTTTCGCCCATAATCACAAACCGGAAAAATCTCGAACATTCATTTTTAGGTGTTCAAGATAATTCTCAGACCATATCTACTCTCACTATTCATATGGCCCTTGGTCGGCAGGTTAAGATCCGAAATTTTGATCTTAATTCTGATTCTCCAAGAGCGGCTAATTCATCGTGCACTCCTACCCATCCACTGGGAGGTGGCGCAAAAGAAGATGCAGAGTGCACAAGAGGTCCACAGGCTAGACCTCAGTGAATAAAATACACTTTATAAGTTAAACAGCATGAAAAGCGTTAATTGGCCCATAAGCAGGGAGGAGAGAGGGGAGTTGGGGGGAGGTTGGAAGGGCGACAGTATGGGGGGAGCAAGGAAGAGGGAGCAGCAGGTGCCCTTGGAGGGTGCTGGATCCTGGTCTGGCCAGAATGGGGTGAGGTGGGAGGGGTGAAGGGAGTGGTGAGGTGCAGTGTCGGGTGTAGATGGAGACGTGGGGAGACAGTGGGATAGACCTGTGAGGGAAAGATGGAGATGGTTTGTATGCAAGAGAGCGAGAAAGTGATGTAATGAGGGATAAAGAGTGCAATATGAGGAAGGATGGTGACAATGTGAGTATGAAAGGTGGGCGAGAGCAAGGTTACCTGTTGCTGTGCGGCTTCGTAAAGGGCAGCACTGAGAGCGGGGGGAAAAAATATGAACAGGAGACACTGGATAAGACAGAACAAAGAGCACGTATCGCAGCCGCCAAACAATGGAGCGAGATGACAGAACTTATATATAACAAATAAGGTGAGAGAACGGATAAGTTATCCATTAGAAGTCACAAACGAAGGACCAAAAATGAACGGGAGAATCAGAATATAAAAATTGGCGAATATAAAAAAATACGGATCAAAAACAAGAATGCACACATTAGAAAACAAGAAAAATGAATCTGACACATCAAAAAACTCATAAAAATATGACAACGACGAACCAGGAAAATATGGAAATAGTACACACATATAACAAATTGACTTACTTTGCATTAAAAAGATTAAAAGACTCCTTGAAACATTAGGTGCATGAAAATAAATTTACATGAAAACGAGTTACTGTATTGAAAACGGGGCATTGGAAATTGAAAACGGGACATGGGAAAGAAGAAAAATTCTGAAACAAGTTTGTACAGCGAACCACACTTTGATAACACGACTCGTACTTATGAATCAGAATAATGTAATAAGAAAACCTATTCAGACATAACACGTATTAGGTGCCTGGGAGGTACACCTCCTCTTTCATTCCCATTTAGTTTTATATTCTCGTTGTATTTTCACGGTTACCTAATTTGTACAAGCACATGAGCCGCCATGAACACGGAAATACCCGGACAACTTCCCAAATGATCCGTCCCCAAGCAACGGTTCGATCAGAAACGCTGGATGCCAACCCGTGAGGAATGAGTCTCCCTACAACTGACATCTTTAAAGTCGAATTGTGTGTGTGTCTTAAAGGGATAACATGCTCTACTGCGCACTGTGAGATACAACAGTCTTCCGCCACCTAAAATCAACTGCTGATCAAGGTGACCGAGTTGTTCCCGAAATGTCGCGTACCTTTCCGTTCTTGTCGGCTACAGAAGATACCAAAACTGTGCTTGACTTAGACTGATGTACATGAATTCTCTGAACAGCATAAAGGTTCCCAGGCACACAAGCAAGTTGGAGCAACAAAGATGATGAAATTATGTGGGGAGCTTGTGGAAGCCACGGTGGCCGAACGCGTCCAGGAGCTCGGACCACCAGACCACGCCCAAGGCCGCACTCTACCCTACCACGTATACCTGGTCTACTCACTCCGCATGGAGGACAAATATCATACTTTGTCTTTATCCAAATATTCTACCACAAAGATTGAATACTGTAAAGGATGGAGGAGAAGGTCAGGAAACTGCAAGAGAGAGCGTGGAAAGGCGGAGCGCCTAACCTACCCTGCAGACAAACTAGTAAAGGTATAACCGCCATCAAATGTCAGGTGGCCTGGTCAGTTTCCGCTGGGGAGGTGGCGCAATCGTTTGCACTCACCCCACAGCCACCCTCAGCACGGGTTCTTCTGCAGAGAATAAGGCCGAAGGTAAGAAAAAAGAACACCCAGTGTCTTGGCACGGACTCAGGAGAGACCTGCCAATACATTATGTCAGAATGTCTCCTGAAAATCTATTACATTTCTAATGTTTAGATTAACAACAAATATAACAACAAAGGCTTTACTTCTAACACAAAAGACGTCTTAATTCTCTGTCCACGTACACGATTACTTAGGACGTCATACGGTACCAGGTATCTATAATAACACAGAACATTTCATCGGTAACTAAAGGGTAAGATGATGAGGGTATTGTAAGACCGTAGCATACTCTACTGCATGGAGAAATAATCACGTAGAACTTCCGGATGGTACTGGAAAATAATGGAATCTCAAAGACGACAGAGAGCCGCTCCACGATGAACTGTGAGTAATAACCATGAATATTCGCACAGCCGAGAACGGAAACCCCACGAAACTAAATTTCCTATACACATTACGCTACCCCACATCATCAACATTTGATACCCACACTCTTAGAATACTCACATTCCTAAGGATACCCAAATTCCTTCCAAAGACACATCCAAAGGGCACACCCACCCACACACGTGTCGGATATTTACACATCTTTCGATACCCACAAGGGATAGGGTACCTCACAACAGAATTTGGGACACAGTTCAAGCCCCAAGAGAGAGAATTAAGTTGCATGTGACAAAAAAGAAAATATCCAGATAATATTAATGATACTCATAATGTTATTAATAATAATAATAAAACCCACAGGCGGAGGAACACCAGCCTACATCCTCCCACAGGTACAAGCAGGACGCCGACTCGGGGACCGCTTTCCCTCTACACTCTCCCCGTCTGCCGGCCTAACCACACTCCCTTGGTTCCAGCCCCGGGGTCCACCTGTTGTCATCCAGTATCTTGACTGCTCTCTAATATATACACCTGGAATGAATTGAGAAATACTGATTCGGAAAGATTTCCACTCAACATCTAGCCTAGCTTTGGCACTCGCATTACACGAAGCTAAATCTCTAATAGGCTTGGATGCTCAAGCTATGCCGGTACACAATATAACTGTATACGAGGCTATGCTAGGATGTTTAGCTATACTGGTCCACATTATATCTGTAAATTCAGGGTGGTTCTTCACCGAATAGCATTCGATCTTCCAGATTCAATGCTTGGCGTGTAGTACGAAGCGGTAGATACTAAATAAGATGTAGGGTGGGCTGCGGATGGCTTTCAGAAACCGAGGGAAACCCGGAACTTAGGCGGTCATACGGAACCTGGGTTAACTCATCCGGAACTTAAATGTCTCACTCATGGACCATGACACCACTCCCCAGTACATCAACCTTGGTCTCTGGAAACAACCAACAAAGACCCCCTCCTACCACCAGCAAGGCAATAGGCCACTTTCTGCAACTTTTGTGTTCACGTTCTTGAGCAAGAACTTCGGGCACGAAGATACGACTCCCACAGTCACGACGTTACGACCTTTTGAACATGATGGGACGACCGACCCTTCCTCAGAATGTCTGCAGGATCCATGGGAGTGACCGTGACCATTACGGTGCAAGACAAAGGCTAAATCATCATACCCAAGAAACGCACCTTCGTGCTCAACAGTCGTTACGCCATGCTTGTGTTAAAAGGAAAAAAAAAAAAGTTTCCATGTTTCATTTTTCATATATTCGTTGTTTTCCTTGTCAAGTGAAACCCGACAAGACTACAAATTTTCCGTTATCAAAGTTTTCAATCCCACACGTCACTCTACAGGAAAAACTCCTTAGTTTACGAGTTAGGTTAGGAAGCATAAAATCGTCAGACAGAATCAACTTCCATCTATTTGCGACACGATTACGACGGGACTCCAAAAGTCTCACTCCTAATGGTAATGGTCATATTTTGCGTATCTGAAAACCAAACATTCTTTTTTATTCATCATAGTCAATATCTCGCCAAAAAGCAACAGCACAGAGGATACGGTTCTAAGTATACAACATGGAGATCCTATGAAGCCCCTGAGGATGTAAAATTGATAACAGAGACAGACATCAAACAAAGACTTTATGAAATGATTTCAGTTGAAAAAACTGCAAGGACAAACAGTTTAGGATGTAGAGAACCCCCTTGTAGGACATCCCCGTGTGGAGACGGCAGGAGGAATGCAAGAACACACGCATACATTACGACATTTCCAGTTTAGTGTTGAGTAAGCGACTGGTTGCAGAAATCCATGAAACTGACTCATGAAGGCCTCTCTCTCTCTCTCTCTCTCTCTCTCTCTCTCTCTCTCTCTCTCTCTCTCTCTCTCTCTGAGGTTAATAACTTATGACACTTGAGGACATGGGCCTAAATGACTGCCTCGTGACACGCTCCCAACTGTGACCATCAACGTCACACTATACTACTACGTCAACTGATTACGTCACCGTCATCAGTGAACACGTCACCGATTCGGCGACCAATGAGAAGGCATCAAGCCCTCGTGCGACAGTGAGCACGTCAAGAAGTGCTTGACCCCATCCCGGATGGTCTTTGTTACGGTGGGTGTCTAGGCGATGGCGACTGGCAGTGCGGTCAGCCCTACCATGAGCCTTGAGGCGACTGGGGGACAGTGTGTGTTCAGCCTTCGAAGGAACCTTCACGTGACTGGGACACAGGGGTGCAGCATTTCGCTAAATTTCTATCTATCTGGGAAACAAGAGTTCAGCTCCTGGCTTTACCTTAAGGTGACCGGGGAACGAAGTGTACTTATTAGCCCTAAACAGAACCTCTGACTGACTGGAAGACACTCACTTGTGCTGGGCGCTAGACTGAACCTCAAAGCTGACTGAGAGACGGTCATTGTGGTCAACCAGGACAAGAGAAAGGAAACTGCTTTCATGCCTGTAAAGTCGAGTGTGTGCGAGGCTCCACCAGGCCGATCAACCCAGTGGGATGGTGGGGCGTGACGTATGGCTCTATAATCCAGTTATCATTGGCTGCTGACCACTAATTGGACAAGCGCTAGAAAATCGTCACAATCAACACATTCTACATTTTTTGGGAGGAGGATGAGAGATGACAGTGCAACAGGAAGACTGGATGTATTCCTCCCTACTCTACGCAGTGATGTCAGCTGTGCTCTTTGTCTGGAGGACAACAGACGTCTTAACGAACTTTGAACAAGACCTCTGGTAAATTTAATCTACTGAGCAGCCTGGAAGCACCGAAATGGACGTTCTGAAGGTATAAAAAGAGGGAATTTCATGACGGGGAAAGTTAAAATTAAACCTAACCTAACAATGTTAAACTGTGGTGAAGAAGGTTAATGATTAAAAAGTAAGCTCAATTTTGGTCGCAACAGCCTGAGACTCGAGTAGGAATGTTTGATTACAGTTACGATCGCTGAGGAGAGAGAGAAGCAGAACACTTCGTTCCTCCTCTCCTCAGTGTGGGAAAAATTTTTAACTACCCTTTGTGGCGTTCGTTGCACTCTCTCCCACACACGGTATTTACAAGTGGGTGGAAAAACGGGATAAATTCGTGTCTTTTATGATACTCGGTGAATGCCACAAAACATAGTATTTAACAAGTGGGTGGAAAAACGGCATAAACTTGTGGCTCTTATGATACTCGGTGAATGACACAAAATAATAGTACAACAGTTTCGATGAACAAAGCTGACAGAAACGATGAAGATATTTTGGAGCCAGCGAAGATGTACGTTCAAACGAGACGAGTAAACAAGCGTGCTCGTCATACAGAAACCACACATTCCATCACTTGAAGCGGAAATGGCGATACAGAATGTAACTACACACAGGAAATGGCCCGACGACTGGCGATCTCTGAAAGAAGTAAGGATTCAGGATAGAAAAAGTGGTCCCACAGACCAAAACTCTGTCTCGAAGGCCACGAATGGTGGAGTGAATAGAGAAAGCGGCAGACCTCACGGAACTGCTAGACACGGCGAGTTGAAGCCGCTCCCTCCCGCACCGCTACTGTCTAAGCTCTCTCACTGGCGGCAGTGCCAGCATCAGGCCCGCCGTGACTTTAGCACCCCGAGACGCCAGGTACAATGGGGGGCGATATCGTATGAACACTGCCATTCTATGGAACACGATGGCAAAAGCATGAGGGTGTATAGAACAAGTAGGCATGGATCAAGATCCCCGTTCTACGTCAGTGAATTCTGTGCGAGTGAGTAGAAAGGGTACAGCAAAATGACCGTCTAAAGCACCAATATGTATATGCAAATATATCCAGGGCAGTAAAGGCCAGAATATGACACTCCCGCCATTTATCCTCCATAAAAGCGTATATCGGAACACCTGGCACGGAACGCATCAGACAAAAAACATCTAAAATAAAACACTTCCGCTTGACAATTTCTCTCACCCCCGCCTCCCCTCCTCCTCCCACCGTCAAGACATTTTCACAAGAGCGGCGGATGGCAAGTGAGAGCTGACAGTCAGTCCCACACCGCCAGCCCAGATGCCCGCTCTACCGTCACATGTACACACGACGCCCGTCTGTTAGCGAGTGACAGGGATGTCTTTAACCAGTGTACGCAAAATGTGTGTGTACGAACAACATCGAAGTACGCAATTACCTATTTGTAAAGAAAGGGGGGAGGAGTTATACACCCGTGGGACCACATCTCTTTCATTAAACGTTCTTTTTTTTATCTTTCACTTCTAATAAATACTGCTAGCATTCACAGTTTCATCACAGTTTATTCCGATCATTCAAATCCCTGATACAAAGGAGTACTTCTCATCCCGTGCAATAAACTTTATGATTTTCGGTTTATCCGCCATCGCAAACCAAAGACCTGTTCACTGTCGACGTCATCAAGCTGCTTTAGAAACTCCAAGATTGTGTGATCAAGTCATCACTTACTCTTCTCTTTCACAGCTTAAAACGGCGCATCCTAGGCTCACTTCTCAGACTCGAGTACCTTCTTTGATGCCTCCTCTGGACCTTCTCAATTAAGTCTTTGTGGCTCTCTAGGTACTAGGTACTGAGTACGACTGCTACTTCAGCATTTACCAGTTTCTTGCTGATATTAACTTGTATAACGATTCTCTTATACTGCTCGGGTACATTACCATTAAAGGAGCCACACTTCTGAGCAGGGGTAGAACCAAACTCAAGCAGAAACCACTAATGTAATTCTTAGGTTTACAGTAATACAACGTCTCGTGACTCGTCACATTCTCAAGTGTAAGGGCAATGCAGCATGGTCTAGGTTTATGTACACACACACACACGAGTACACACAGGTAAGATCTATGAAAAAAAAAAACCGTAAGGAATAATTTTTACGATGGCAGATAACGAACATTAAATTCATTTCGTCCGAAAAGGAGTGTGTATGTCTGCAAAGATTCGCCAGGTCCAACCCTGGCACGGGCCCCAGTAAATGATTGCTCATTCTCGGAGATGCCAATACTGGCACACGTTGGATATGTCTATAAATGTATGGGCGCTTTCAGGTGGATATGCGTGTAGTGATGGAAATAGAGTGATGGGCATTGAGATCCACATGTTCATGTGAATGAAGGGGGTGAATGAAGGCTTACCAATAAAATTCTTACCCCAAGTAATCGCAAAAAAGTCGCAAAAACTATTTTCAGCCATACATATACAGCAAGGGAAGTATAGCTCTGGAATTAGGGACGTAAAAGAACTGACTAAATTGTCTTTTCACACAGGCGTACAAATAATCAAAAGCTAAAAAGTGAGTAATTACGGTTACATGTACAGATAACTGCTGATGAGCCACAAGGCTCGTCTCGCTGTATTCTTTCCTCATTCTTGTGTAAGTTTTGAGCTTGTGCGCTTTGCCCAAAACCACACCACCTGTCATTCCAAAGTGACTTTGCCAATCATAAATCTGTTGGACCCTATACACACACACACACACACACATATATATATATATATATATATATATATATATATATATATATATATATATATATATATATATATATAAAGCCTATATACAGTAAGTAAATTAGCCCAGCGAGAGATCTAAAATCACAAGGACTGAATTCGGTGTCCATTTGTCCAAGGTAAACAACTCACGCGCAAGAGGCATTAGTCTCCATGTAGGAGCAAGTCTCAAGTGAATTACTTATGGTGCGAGGGTAACCATCATCAACCTGCAGAATAAACTTCACACACACACCTAACGGAATGACATACAAGATGTGTATATGTGGAATTACAGGTCCAGGTCGGAGCTGGACATCCCAAGGACAGGCAGGTTCGCTCTAACGGGTGTCTCGCTCACCTCTTTTGCTTCATGACAAAAAAACAACTGAACAAGACGCCATTTTCGAGAGCTTTTTTGCAAACTACGTGATACACAATAAAGAAATAACACTTCCCTCATTATACTGTATTATTTGGATCACACTATGCCATATATTAGTACTTCAATCTGGAACAGATGAAAATGAAAGTCCTTTCTCCAGATTGCAAGTGAAATCCAGTCTTCTCTACCTCATTCGACGCTGCACTTACCTATTAGGGCGCTGGTAATTACGACGCCAACGATACCGCTGTACTCCATACTGCTATACACTATAATACGAAATTCATTATAAATATCAGCAACCAAGACACAGATGAGACGGAGACCACGAACACCCTTCCATCACCACAGCGAAGGAGTCACTGAAGACCATGAGGTCATTTCTCCGGGTGGTACCGTCAGGTGACATCTATTGACCTGATTTTATCGGATATTTGTCACTTTTATTCGTAGCTTTTATGAACTGGGGGTTTCAACAGTGGTTATAAGGGGTCGTAGATGATGAAAATATAAGCTTTCAAAGTTCATATATGGAGTAGAAAGCCCTTACAGTTATCGAGTTGCCAAAGGCACGAGAACATTCGACAATACACAATCGGCTGGAATGGCTGTTCATTATTTCCATTATACGTACAGGATACAGAGCAGATGTTGTCTCAAACTACATCACTTTAAGACGCTTTGTACATCAGTGACACATTCGCCATTTTCTGAACTGCTTTACACTGTCGTCCATCTCGTAATAGGAAGACACAACTTATGTCAGACTTGGTCATTCGTGCATAAACTTTACAGAATAAATGCCAGATATTTTATTACATATCAAAGTTTGTTTCTAGTTTCCCCCCATCAAATTCTAGAGGTTTTTACCTCTTCTACAGACTTTAGTAACCAGCTTCAACTTATACACCAATGATTATGAAAGAGACTATGAAACCAATGTATTGCAATTTCATTTCCTAATATAATTCCTTTTTTTTTCTATTTTCTAGTTGATGGGTTTCTTGAATTTAACCCATAGTTATTTTTTTGGGACGAATTTGTACTCGTTTCAACATTAATGCAGCCTCGCCAAAGGTAATGCTCGCTGACATTGTAACACCAAGCGGGCAGAGTCCGGTAACACCGTACGAGGAATTTGGTAGAATATATATAAATATATACGGGTTTCTTCTGAAAATCAAAAGTTGTACTGTTGGATTCGAGCTTGCTAAGGCCTTACCCAACAGTTTTACAAGGCTTTTCAGATCGCACTGGTACAAAATATGTCGACAGAAGCTGGTCACTTGACCCTAGGATCTTTTTTTTCCCCCCAAACAGAAATATAACACATTTGATCAAATAATCGAAGTCATTACAGACAACATCTAAACACTGACGAAATATCCTTTCAAATTATTTGTGGGATATATTCATATTTTCCTTAGGATATTGACTGGCCTCCAATATTTCATGATAAACTTCTATACGGTCTGTAGCTAGAGCTAGAGGCTATATGATTTAGTAATATCAAATTCTCACATCAAATACACGTAATTTAATTGTACCTTAAACTGTATCCTGATGAACGGGAAAAAATGACTCATTTCTAAGTGTTATTCTTTAATCTTCCATAATCATCTAATTATTCCGGTCAGGTTAGTTAACATATGGGTCTAATTTTGCTTTTAACAAGAGGTGTTGACTACCATATCTAACTTCAAGTTCAGAGCTGTTTGTGTTTTATATGATACATAGGGTCGATTTTATTTCGGATAGAGCGAAGTTTATATGAATTCAGTTAATCACAACTGCGAGGTTATAATTACCTCGTTTGCAAGTAGTTACAGAAGCAGTTACAGCCTCGTTTGGATGCAGTTTACAGAGGCAGTTACAGCCTCGTTTGCAAGTAGTTACAGAAACTGTTACAGCCTTGTTTGGATACAGTTTACAGAGGCAGGCAAACAACATTCCAAAATTCATAGATGAGGCTTTCGAAGTCAAGTCTAGGGAAATCACAATTCGTTGGTGTGTCCTTACCTTAAATACTATCTATGTTCAGTATTTGGCCAATTTCCTTGAGAAAGACAGAACAAAGAGTAGAGTAACGAGCTACTAAGATGACTTACAAGTTAAGGAACAAATTCTGTGAGAGCCACAAGACTATCTAAAATCATTAAACCCAAAAAAAATGAAGAATAAAGAAAGGTTAACATGTTTATCAGTGGCTTTAAAATACATGATCTAACTGCCTGTTTGAGACTAGATTAGTTTAATGTCACTCTTAGTAATGGATACAAACTCAATGTCAAACGTTTTACTTCAAATGAGACAAAGTACATTTCCTTTAACAGCATTGCAAGCAAACATATGAAATGATTTACCAGTTAAAGTAATCGAAAGTAGCACTATAGACACGTTTTAGAATAAACCGATCATTATGTCTCTTTTAAATGCATATAAAGTTTACAGGTATTTTTGTTACAATATCTATTTGCTTGTATTACACTGATTTCTGTTTTTGCCTGCTTTCACAATTACAAATGGCCTCAAAGACAACAATGAATTGTTAGTGCTTGCTCTCTTGTATTTCACTTTGTATAATCCACCCATACCATATGTGCTAACTTCAACTAAATACTGATTACAGTTAGGTCAATAAACATACGATAAGTTTAACCTGAAATTTAGCATAGTTGACCATCCCTTTTCATTTTCTATAATACATCTTCCTCTGTTGTGGGGTAACTGTGGTCTCTTGCTGCCCGTTCTGCCGACATCACTGGTATGTTCAACTGAAGGATAATGATGAAGTAGGAAGCAACTGCACTCATCACCTGCGACAGAAAACACAAGAATTACTCATATGTTTATCATTTATCTGTAAAGAGGGAATTCAGACTGGAAATGCACGTGTATAGATCCATTTCTTTGATGAACAAATTTTCTTGCAAACTCTCTTTTTACATGTCCAAAAGGTATGTACTATGAAATAAAAAGTTATATGTCACAGATAATGTAATTCCATGAATTATATAAAGAATATGATGTTTCCATTTCTTTTATATGCGTCGACGCATCTTTTGACTGGGTTACGTCTTTCGTAACTGAGACGATCTAGTGAGTGTATATAGTATTAGACTTCTTAAACACATGAAAAATGTGTAATTAGATGGACGAATATGTTTTGAATGATGTTCCATATTCACCGTCAGGTCCAAAAAATATGAAATATATCAAGGATATAGCTAGCTTATTGGGAAACTAAGTTCCTTGATCAATTTAGGTTTTAAACCTGTCTCCGTTAAGCTACGTCCACCAACCTAAATACCTTTAACACATTCTTTAAGCACTAAGAATAATTCTAAGCTTACATACATCATTGCTATACATGTGGCCTATGTCTCACTGGACAGTGTGTGCACGAAGATACATCAATACTTAATTCATGCATGGATGTTGTCAATGACAGACCTTTCCCAGGTGTACTGTGGAAAATGTGATGAATTGCTTCAGCCCAAATAAACTCAGTCCATGAATTGAGTGATTAACACCGGTCTGGGCTGTGTAAGGGTAATTCCAGCTTGCTGGTGGTACAGAGGACCTGGCATAGCCCAACAGATGAGCGATGAAGACACAGGGGTTTGGAAGACTCACCGTCAGGATAAAAGGACGGTGTATGGCGAAGAACCTCCCGCCGCTGATGTAGATGGGAGCGCCCATCACCGCCAGCTGGAGTTGACGCATCTGAAGAGAGATAAGAGTTATCTCAGCTGGGGTTGACGCATCTGAAGAGAGGTAAGAGTTATCTCAGCTGGAGTTGACGCATCTGAAGAGAGATAAGAGTTATCTTAGCTGGAGCTGACGCATCTGAAGACAGGTAAGAGTTTGAGGTTTACATGGGACTTGTGAGGGTCCGAGGTAAGTCATGGAAGTTTGTATAAGGTTAAGAAATCTATGGTTATTTAGAAAGTTTCTAAATGGTGTGAGGAAGTGGTGAGGTTAGGAAAAAAGACTTTGGGATAGTTTAGATAAAGGACAGAGAATCCATGAGGAAGATGGAGGATAGATAGTGGATAGACTACATAAAACATGAGTGAAATACTCACATGAAACTTATCGCTGTCGGAGGCGGTGTACGGCAATCCACGTCTCACTACGTCCACACTGCCCTCAGCCTGTCCGGCGAGACAAGAAATCCTACCTTAACACTCAGAACGGTAAAATTTGTATCACTATCTTGGCCCTCCCGTTTTCTCTTGGGTGAGAGAGAAACTAAAGTATTCCCAACACTTCATGCCAAGAATTGTTAATGTGGAACGAAATGATTTTTTCATCTAGTGTATATATTTCAGCTTCAAATAACTGAATAAGAAATAAACAGATACAACCTTGATTATGATTAACACCAATAAAACTCAATGTTCCTATTTCTCATTCTAATTTCACCACACAACACAATAAGCATATCGCCGAAACACCTATACTACCTTAATAAACATATCGGTCCATAGATAGCTCAATTTGTCTCTACGAAAAAGGGGAGTCCTAGCTTATATTACGAAGATTCTTCGCTTTTGTAGAGTAAATAATATTTTACAAGAGAAAGGTTTGATATCACTCGATAACCTTAAGTCAAAAACATATCGACATATCATCTTTCATGCTTTGTCCTGAGTGGAGGGAGGGGAGTGTGTTTTTCCACATACACATAATAATATCAAAAGGCTCTTCTTATACCGTAAGCTTATACAGTACGTGAAGCTTATGTTGTCCTGTCAAATGTCAAGCCGTCGTACCTTAGAAAGGTACCGTTTGTACTCAGGCGTTGTACCGTTGTGTTCAAGTGTTGTACCGTTGTGCTCGAGGGTCTTACGTACCCTTTGTGCTGAAGCGTTGTACCGTTGAGTTCAAGCGTTGTACCTTTGAGCTCGAGGGTCGTACGTACCCTTTATGCTGAAGTGTTGCACCGTTGAGTTCAAGCGTTGTACCTTTGAGCTCGAGGGTCGTACGTACCCTTTGTGCTGAAGCGTTGTACCGTTGTGTTCAAGCGTTGTACCTTTGTGCTCGAGGGTCGTACCGCCATACTCAAGTAGTTCATTATAAGTGCACCACACCAACTTGAGTGGAAAAAAAAAAGAAACACGATGACCTTGAAGGCACAATGAAGCGAACGTGTTCGGACCCCCAGGTTGGAACCTTTAGAAACGCGTCCAGTCTTGTATCGACCACGTAAAAAGGGGATCAATTACTGTTGATATTTTTCTTCCGACCCTCATTGAGCACATACACCCGACATGCCGAAGTGTACCGAGCACTCATTAGTCGCTTTCTTCATGCACACGAGGGAGGGACGTGTGTAAACTACAGTACAGGAGAGATAATGAGATGTACATACAACACAGGGAGTTGTTGCTGGGGGGCTAGCAGGATTTTATATGTATGGGCGCATAAAACAGAATAGTGAAGACATACTGAAGGGTGTTTGATGGGGGTGGAGTTCTCCCCTCCCCCCTCCTTGTGACGATATTAAACACGTCGACTATCACACTGGCTTTAGGACACACACATACTCGACTTTCACACTCCCAAATGGTGTTCACACACACTCCCATACACAGTCGCACCCTCCTCACTCACTCGCTAACCCGTACATACGTCCCTCTTACTCTCATAACCTTTTTTGTTCCTACCATTCTTGCTGCTTCTTTTCTCACTGTGTCATGCATGGCCCTAACCTCGTCATGCACAGCGCTCACCTCGTCATGCATGCCCCTCACCTCGTCAGTCATGCACGGCCCCCACCTCGTCATGCACGGCCCTCACCTCGTCAGTCATGCAGGGTCTTCAACTCGTCATGCACGGCCCTCACCTCGTCATTCATACAGGGTCCTCACCTCGTCATGCACGGCCCTCACCTCGCCAGTCATGCACGACCCTCACCTCGTCATGCATGCACCCAATCTCTTCTCACGCACGGCCCTCACTTCATCAGTTAGGTGCGGCCCTCACCTCGTCATGTACGGCGCTGGCCGACAAGGACACCAGCAGGAAGGTGACGGAAGTCTGGCCAATGATCATCGTCTGGCATACGGCCTCCTCCTTGCTGTAGCGCAGCCCCACGCCCAGACGGTACGCCACCAGGTACAGCTCCGCGCACAGCATCACCACCTGCGGTACGCGGCCGGTAGACAGACATCACCTCCTCCTGTCTTGGGTACACAACACCCTCCCACCCCAGGTAACCCTCCACCAGCTATGCTCCTAATCCCAAGCAGATGAACTCCCAGGTCCCTAGCAGCTATACTCTCAGGTCCCTAGCAGTTATGATATCGGGTCCCTAGGCAGCTATAATCTCGGGTCCCTAGCGGCTAAACTCATAGGTCCCTTGCAGCTATACTCCCAGGTCCCTAGCAGCTATACTTCCGGGTCCCTAGCAGCTATACTCCAGGTTCCCTAACAGATAAAGTTCAAGGTCCCTCGCAGCTAAACTCCCAGGTCCCTAGCAGCTAAACTCCCAGTTCCCTAGCAACTATACTCCCGGGTCCCTAGTAGATAAAGTCTCAGATCCCTAGCAGCTAAACTCCTGCACCTAGAAGCTAAGCATCTCAGGTCCCTAGTAGCTATACTTCTAGGTTACAAAGCAGCTATATTCTCAGCGCCGTTGCTGCTAACCTCCCAGGTCCACATCATCTAGGCGCCCCCTCGTAACTACCCACAGTGGAAGACCCGCTCCAGGGCGCCCCCTCATAACTACCTACTATCCACGTCCCACAGTGGAAGACCCGCTCTAGGGCGCCCCCTCATAACTACCTACTATCCACGTCCCACAGTGGAAGACCCGCTCCAGGGCGCCCCCTTCCCTCCCAGCGAGACACGCAGGTCCTCCCCCTGCAGCAGAGACTCACGGTGGAGGCGTAGTAAACCATCATCATGCAGGAGTAGATGGCCTCCGACTCCCGCACCAGCTGAACCAGACGCCAGTGACCCTCCAGCAACTCCTTCAGGGGCACGCCAGCTGTCTCCTGCCCCGACCACACGTCTGCAGGGCAAGGGAAGTACACGGGAGTACAAGGTGAGTACACGGAAGTACAGGGAAGCACACGTGAGTACAGGGAAGTACAAGGAACTACAAGGTGGGTACACGGAAGTAGACAGGAGTACAAGGTGGGCACAAGGGAGTACAGTGAAGTACAAGGTGGATACACGGGGAGTACGCGGAAGTACACAGGCGTACATGGGAAAACCTAATAACCCCAAGTCTTGCTATAGGAGACAAGGTAGTATGGCACGAAAGGGAGAGGAAGAGGATAAGGGAGGGTTGGAGAAGGATAGTATGGCACGAAAGGGAGTGGAAGAGGATAAGGGAGGGTATAGATGGGAAATAAGAAAAAAAGAAAGAAAGGAATATCAAGATGTGATGGAGTGATAGAAATTACAGTGAATTCTTTGTAACGAGGGCTTTCATGCCTATATACAAACCCATTGTTTTTTGTAAATGAAGTTGGAGATTTCCAATGTTGGTGACTCTACCAAAGAAAATCCATCAATACCAAATGATCTTTTCTAATTATCTTTAAATTTCGTATTTTCTGTCAGTCTGTGTGTGTGTGTGTGTGTGTGTGTGTGTGTGTGTGTGTGTGTGTGTGCGTGTGTGTGTGTGTGTGTGTGTTAGAATTCATGAATCTATGGGTATCCAGTGAAACGTGTGCTTACAATTGAGAATGTCCTTTTCTAAACTAAGTTGTGTTTTGCGAATGTATTTGTATAGTGTGTGTGTGTGTGTGTGTGTGTGTGTGTGTATTTGGAGGCAAGTACTGAGGGGAGAAAAAAACCTTCTCACCTTGGAGTGCTCGGGCGACCTGGTTCCTCCATGTGGTGAAGGCGTTGGCCAGGAGGCGACAGTTGGTCATGAACATCACCACGGCGCCCTTGTACACCAGAAACACGTGCATGATGACCAGACCCAGCCCTACCTAGTGGCGAGAGCAGCACAAAGGTACAACCCTCGAACATAGTGGTGCTACGACCCTGGAGCAGGCTGTTACGACCCTTGGAGCAGGCTCTTACGATAACCATTATACCCAGAGGTCGTACCATCGTGTTCAAGAGTCGTGCCATTATGACTATGAGGGTCGTATCATGCAAAACAGGTTATATATATGACGAATGGCTTCTATAGACTTATCTACATCAGGCAAAAATCTGGTCACCTAAAAACAGGTTAGATACATGACGAATGGCTTCTATAGACTTGTCTACACCAGGCAAAAATCTGGTCACCTAAAAACAGGTTAGATACATGACGAATGGCTTCTACAGACTTATCTACACCAGGCAAAAATCTGGTCGCCTAAAAACAGGTTAGATATATGACGAATGGCTTCTATAGACATGTGTCTTCATCAGGCAAAAATCTAGTCTCTTTACTCCCAGTCTTTTCCTGTCTAGTATATAGCGAGTCAGAGCCGCCCCAGACGTGGGAACAGTACACCACCATACAAGGGAGCAGCTGCTCACAGTAATGTGAGGTGTCCAATATGGGTTTAGACGTTACGGTTCAAGTCTTGTAGTAAAAGTTTAGGTGGAGAAGATTTAGAGAAACCATAGGAACATCGCTGTTCACAGGGATGGAGAGGTTCATCCAAACGTCTCACAGGAAAAAAGAGAACTCACCACAGCAGAGAGGTGTACCTACCACACAGTAATCAGAACACCTACCACAGCAGTGAGGGTACCTACCACACAGTAATCAGAACACCTACCAAAGCAGTGAGGGGGGTACCTACCACACAGTAATCAGAACACCTACCACAGCAGTGAGGGGGGTACCTACCACACAGTAATCAGAACACCTACCACAGCAGTGAGGGGGACCTACCACACAGTAATCAGAACAGCTACCACAGCAGTGAGGGGTGTACCTACCACACAGTAATCAGAACACCTACCACAGCAGTGAGGGGTACCTACCAGAGTGGCTAGGGATGGTGGACGGAGCCATTGTTCAGGCAGGAGGAACATCACCTGCGCCAGAGCCTCGCCGGTCTGCACCACCATGCGAGGGCTGGAGAAGATGACGATGAAGAAGAGCGCCCCGAGGAACGAGTAGACGAAGATGGGGACGCCGACGGAGAAGTGACGCAGCCCCGCCGTCACCTCGGTGCCGGTAGTGGCCACCCAGCTCAGCCATGTGTTGATGAGACGACACGTCCGGCGCCCCATCCTGATCCCGTTCAACACCTCGACCCACGCGTTGAAGAGGCACCCGAAGATGATGACCCCGCCCATCAACTGCGTCTGGTAGGTGCTCTGCTTGTCCAGGTCGATGCTGCCGTGGGCATCGGTGCTCTTGTTTCTGTCGGTGCTGAGGAGGGCGGCGGCGTCGTCCTCGATGGCGTACGAGAAACAGCCTCCGTCAGGAGGGAAGAGCAACCGCGTCAGGAGACCGTATGTGGTGGTGGAGAAGAGGAAGGTGAACCAAGTGGCCGTCGCCAGCATGTGGAGACCCGAGAAACTCGTCCAGGAGAGGCAGTACTCTCCCCGGGTCTTGTCGAAGGAGTAGGGCATCGAACCCAGAACCTGCAGGGACCCCAGCGCCAGGCGCAGTGAGCGGTTGAGGGCTTTTACCTTGCGTTTGGCCACTTCGCCATCGGCTGCCTCCACCTCCACCATCTTGGCATTCGAGGATGCCCACCGATTATTTTTCCTCGGTGGTGGAGGAGGTTCCTGGTGGGAGAAGGGCCAGATCATCGCTGCCTCTCGTAAAAGACGAGTTGCGTCGGGGGGAAGTGGTGTGGTGGCTTGTGAGGGGTATTGCTGAGGCTCCAACGACGCTTAGAGACAAAAAGCTTACGAAGATGTAGTCGTAGGGAATATCAGAGAATTTGATCCTAAATGAGAAAGGTTCCCTCAACACCGATAGACGACAGGAACTGTCGACCATGAAGGGTGTTGGATCAGATTGTCTATCAACTGGCGTAACACCTTGCGACCACTGCGGCGTCCCTTCTGCCCTAGTACATACTCACGCTCCTCCTGTATACCATCGCCACACCTACCACCACACAAAAGCTGCGCCTGCACACTGTCAGACACACGCCCACGGGTGCGTCCACTGCAAGCAAACCACGCCCACTCATGTTTGCGAGAGTACCGGGTTCGCAGTGTTGACTGAAGGCTTTGTTTTCATGGCCGGTGTTGGTCTATATATGGTTCCTGGCTGATACCTTTACGTTATACCTTGTATCATAAACTCTCTCCTGACATGTAATATATTATGAAATGAACCATAGAGTTTATTCTTTGATACGTAATGTTGTAAACAAGAGAGGCCTCTTATATAACAAGTTTTGCAGCCATATACTTCTGGATGTTCTTGTAATTCTCAGGTTATATATCGTTCGGGCTTTACTCGACATAACCTTCATCTTTTTAAGAGAAGAAAGTGTTCACAATCAAGGTTAGCAATGTGTCTGTTGAGCACCATATTATAACCTCTGTAAATATGCACTCTCCTTCAAGGATTCGCCTCTCTCTCTCTCTCAGGGACAAACATTTGATAAATGGACACACTTGCGAAATGGTTTGTAGTTTGTCTCAAAACAAAGAACTGCGGAGCAACGTCTTGCATGGAGTGTTGCCGGGAGACAATATTACTGGAACATCTCCAATAAACACTCACACTTGAGATGGTACTAACGGCAGGTGTTCCTTCCTGACGTAGAGGAGGTGCTTGGCACCTTCAGGATGCTTTCGTAATCCCTAAAGGCGTAAAGGGTTCGTTGGTTATTTGGTCTCGCTAAGCTAACGCCAGAGTAATTAGGGCCGTCAAATAGTTATATAACCACCAGTCGTTCCTCAGGTGCGTAAGAAATAAAACCCTCATACAATCCATGCACACAATTCCTTCTTGGGGAAAGATGGCTGAAGAATAAGCCACGCAAAGGATCGCTTAAGCTTGGCTGGTGGCAAAGTGTCCTAAGATTACATAGAATCTGGAAAGGGCGTGTAGACGAATACGGTAAAGAACGCTCGCAAAAAAGGAGGGTATTAGGAGTGTTATAGGTCTTAATGCTCAGCTGAGATGCTCTTTTTAAGGCTGCATAAAAAAAAAAAAACAATGAAGATGCTTTCTGTTACATACATCCGTGGGCCGATGACAGGCGCGTGATGGTTGTTTCGTGGATGGAAGATGGATGTCCTGATACCACCAGCATTCGGCAACTTCATACATCTTTCAGCTCTCGAGGAAGAACAGTTTTAATACTTAGTCAAGGGTGACTTATTACTCGCTGTGTAACCTCGAGTTCCATAGAACAGGCGACACAGAACACTTAGGCGAAAAAATTAGATTGCGTTTTACGTTCCTTTATGCTAACTACTCTCATTAATAATTACATCATCTACATTCATATTATTCATCTACTCTTTCCTGCAAGTGACAGGGGATGAAATTAAAGGAATAGCGAAGCTAAACTGCGATACTTTCAATTAGGGTTTTTTTTTTGTTTTTTCTACAGAAGATTCTTATGAGGGGTATTTAAGAAATATATAAATTTTGTAAAGTACTAAAACATCAATATGTTAGAAAGTAAATATACATAACTAATGCAAACTGATTCGTAGGGTTACTTTTGATAATTTACGCACACACACAGCGAATGAGAATAATGTCTCAAATTTACATAACTTTGAACAAGGATTTACATACGTGCAACCCTTCTCTACTATTTGGGTCGTGGATGTATTGGTACATCCAGAACGGTGTCACTTAACCTGAACTGTGAAACACTTCGTGCTCCCCAAGTTACTAGTAAACTGACCAACTGATACCCATCATAATTTGAGAGTGGTTCGTGAAGCCTTGAACCTCCTCTTCTCTCATTCGTCACTCATAAACTAGGGAACTCCTGCCTGTTTTTAAATTACCTCTGTATATCTAAGGGAGGCTATAATGGTCTATGTCAGTAGTCAGACCTGTCTGTCAGACTCTGGCAGGCAAGCAAACCACGTAGGCGAGGGAGTGTTTTGTGTATGAGGAGGTGAGAGTTGGCGGGGTCGCTGATGGGTCGAACCAGTTCCCCCCCTCACTGTGTCTTGAAGACCGCCGGCCAAACCCTTGGCTCTGCCATCGCAGGAGTCGGCACAAGTCCTGGTGGCTCCACGCAGGCAGGCGGGGTCCCGTCAGGAGAACTATGGTCCGAGGGCGAGGAGAGGAAGCTGGTCCGTACAGACTCGCCCGCTGATGCGGCTGGCTGTCTCGCCGTGACGTCCACGTCTAAAGGAGTGAGGTACACCGACGAACAGAATGACGAATGCATAGCGGAGGGACTCTGCTGTGGTGTCACGAAGACCGCTGGGCTCGCTTGTGCGGTTGAGGCTTCGTGCGGCGGCATCAGGAAACCACTCGTGGTAGAGTGGTTCCTCTGCGGTGCTGGGCAGTTTGGTACGGCCGCTGGTGCTGGGGTTAGCTGCCGCACCAAAATGGCAGGTGGACTCGCTCTCGACGAGGGAACTTCTCGAGGAGATGTAGGTGGCAGTGTCACGATCGCCTCTCCAGGTGACGCCGTCGCCACGTCGCTCACCCCTGGTGACAGAAGTGGATGAGTAAAAGTACTCCAAGACTGCGAGGTGGCGGGACTCTGTATCGTCACAGTCTTATTCTGTCCTGACGGACGTTTGGGCCGGGGCAGTGGCCTTCCCCTATGTCCGTGTGGTGCCGGGGCTTCCACTAAGGCAGGCGCTGTCGCCCTTACGAATGGTGATGACAGCGTCGTCGTCTTGGTGACATAGTTCTCCCGCATCCAGATTCCGCTGCCAAGATTAGACTCCGGTGATCCACTGTCCTCATGATTCCTTGCATATGTCTTGACGTTCGGCATCACCGCCATCTCCAAGGTCTGCGCCGTCGCCTCCTGACGTGGCGCCGTCATGTGGTTCACAGGCGGGGCTGTGGCCATAGGGTCATCTGGCAGACGGGACGTGGGTCTCTGACGAGAGTGGACGGGTGTGATGGGGACAGGCGTGGCCAGCCGAGAGGACACGGTGTGTCCCCTCGTCTTCTGGAAGTTCTCCACGCCCTGGATCGCCAACACCACCTGCGCCATCAGCGTCAGCACCTGGTGGAGGGACATTACAAAGTGACTACGTTATGCGACATATTACGTCCGCTGCAGCAACTAATGTATTTTGGTATATCACCAGACATGACTACGAATCACGTCTCATTCACGGTTGCCACTCAAAATAAAAAGCTCTTCAATGCTTATACGTAATTCGCATTTCCAAAATCCTAACTCCATCTTCACTCTAATCTTTACCACACACACTTTCTCTCACCTTGACTCCTCAGAAATGTATCCTCTACTGACTCCCCTTCCCTTCTCCCCCACCATCAGGACGACGTGTGACAGCCTGACCCCTTGATCTGACCCTTGCAAGTTCGGTCACAGTCCTGGGCGTCATACCCTGGGGTAGAAATGTCGTGTCGAGGGGAGGATAACTGAAGTACAGGACTCATCGCTGATATTCTACACCTGCGCCGTGGTCCATCTCTCTCACCTCCTGCAGACGATCCAGTCTACTCACTCACCAGGTAGGCGCCTCACTAGGGCACGACCACCGCCATCCGGCGCGACTCCAACAAACCTCATCTTTACGAATCCTTGACTTCTGACCTTGTGATTCAGCATCATTCCTTCTCTTCCTTCCCTATGCCTCTCCTTGGTTCTTCTCTACAGCAACTACTACTACTACTACTATTACTGCCACTGTTCTACTATCACAACTACTTTTAGTACAGCGAATAAAGTCTTTATGAGGTCGGTTGCCCTCCTGCTACTGTAGTAAGGCGGACAGCACGTGATACTGACAGCGGCCACAGTGACAGGAGAGTTTAGAGGCAGCAGCAGCAACAGCAGCGCCCCCGGCAGCAGCAGCCCCGCGCCCACCGCGTCATGCACAGTCTCCTGCACCACGCCAGGACGGTCGGATGGGTCGAGTGGCGAGCAGCGCAGACAGTAGGCGTATGGCAGCACAGACGGTTGGGGCGGCAGACGACATCATGGGCAGAGGGCAGTACGAGCAGAAAGGTTTTGTATCAAGAAAAACAAAAATCTCACTTATTTCTCATGGACTACCTTACTGGTAACTAACATCATAATATTCTAAAGAAACATATCTCTCCGTTTAGTTCTAAAACAAAAGAAAACAAACAAAATATGTAAAAAAAAAAAAAGCATGCAAAAGAGGCATCATAACTGTTTAAAAAAATATTTTCTTTAAAGTTGGAGGATATGAATGAACAGCTCTCGTTACAACGTCCCGGTAAATACAGCTGGCACCACCGTCCTTACTCTCCCTCGCCTCAAGTAAACAAAGGGTTCTCCAGCATAAACGCCTTCGCCACCTCTGGTACCACCAGGGTCTTCAGTATCCCCAACAAACACCCACAACATCTCCATCTCGATCTCCAAGTAGCAAGGTCTTCTACAACGTTACCAACACAGGTGCGGCCAGGTTCCTCACCCATACCACCACAGATAAACGTAGACTACACACCAGAAAAACCATGCCACAAGCCTCGTACACTCATTCCAATGAGAGCATCAAATATACCACTTCCTTCCCACAGCGATACAAACAGCTTCAGTACACCCTGCCCCACCAGCAGCTCTCACATATCTAACCACTACAAGTACAGTATTAACCAATTAAAAAAAGAATCAAAATATCCCCGTACAGTAAGTCCACTAAAACATAATAACAAAGCCACACCTACATATACTGACAACTACCGTGCACTAACGAGTCTCCATAAAATCCTACCATATGAAAAACATTTAACTTTTACCACAGCCGCCACTCACCACTACGGTCCAAGATCCGGGCGAAGTGCAGCAGCGGCATCGCTGGCGGGGTTGCAAGAGGTGGGCGAGGAAGACCACGGTGACGCTGGCCAGGACGAGCGATGTCATCACGGAGTGGAAGGTGGTCGTGCCGGATCCGGGCGACACTCCCAGAAAACCTAGCACCGCTCCTAGCAACATCTGCCGGTGGGTTGGATGGGTTTTACTGCCAGGGTCATTAAGGTGGTGGTGTGTTAACGTCGAGTTATAACTACCAATCGATAAATCATGAACATCATTATCAGGCGTTCAAAGACAATTCTTCGACCATACATGATGTCGCTGTTGATGATGTGAAGGTGTGGTGTTGGAGGGAGAGAATAAAAAAAAATGTTTTGCCTACATTATTGCAAAGTTAGTCTGTGTGAAACAAGAACGGATTAGTTATTGCTTGGAAGAGATCATAACATCTGGACCGAGTTCCATGGCTAAAGGTGGAATTGATTCTTCATGTCTGAGCTGTTTGAGCTAGGTTAAGTTCAGGTTAAACATTTTCACTGGTGGTTTTCTGGTCAGAGTTAAGAGTTCTTATGCCACATAATATTTTACATGCTGAAAACCAACTTGATCAAGTTTCGTGGGCAGAGACTGAATTTTCTTGAAGTTAAGCGGTGGGTTAAGTTACATGTGCTATACAATTTTTCAGATGTTTGGACATCTCCATAAGACTTTTATGATCACA
>NC_092253.1:8752500-8932500 GCF_036320965.1 Panulirus ornatus
TCATTTTCATTATATCTTGTGTTTTGTAAAATAGTTTAGTCTTTCGATCTATTTCAGAAAAGATGAAATATACATACAATGTGCTAAGAGGGAACTAAAAATAATGCGAATAAGCAAGTTTTCAAATCAACATTAATAAGTATATACTGAAATGTTATATTTGTTACTTGCTATTCCACCTACGCCACACTTGCTAGGCTTTAGTAATAATACGGCTTAATATGGCTTTTTCATGTTAGGCTTTAGTGATAATACGGCTTAATATGGCTTCGTTCATAACTGCCTCTCTCGTTCTCTCTCAAAACACATACGTAGTTAGAGAAGTCATTTGGGAAGTATTCAAAAAGGAATGTAAACAGAAGGTAGCCGAGGAAAGCAGGTCAATAGGATCTTGCCAGAGGCCAATTAGCATCATTTACTGACAAAACCAGACATATCTAAATAAGTAAGCATATCAAAAAGGTAAGTGGTAGCTCGCCTGGAAATGTAGCCAGTGGGAAGACTTTAGCCAGAAAAATAGACCCACAGATAGCCTAACCGTCGCCGAGGGTTAGGGGAGGGAGCGAGGCCGGCGCGACGCAGAGAGGTCAGTCAGTCGTGTTTGTTGCGTCGCTGAGAGAGGTGTATTCGAGCGTCTCATCCCGCTGCTTCCTTGAGTGACGAGACTGACAGGGTAAGGTTGAAGGATTGTATTTAGGGCTTTACTATTTTACCGGATATGAGAAGGGATACGTTTAAAGCGGTATCTCCTGTGTTAGTTTGACTCTCTCTCACACACACAAGCATTATACTGTACTGTAGTACTGTATTTATATATTTGAGGAACAAGACTGCTTCAGCTTAATTTAAACCGAGTGCTCAGCTCTCTTGAATGTTAAGTTCCATCAGCTATGTGGGCGAACTACTTCTATATATTACCCTGGTGAACGAAACTTGCTTTACATTTTCCCTGGCGTTAAAATGAGTGGGCCAGATCATTGTGTACCATTATAGATTCATTTCAGAATTTTAGAATGGCCAAATGATACGATGGCAGCATTTCAGGTCACTGTCAAGTTAGCGGTGTTAGACGCGATAAGTTAGCAGTGTTAGTCACGACTAGGGCAACTTAGTTTACGTTGTCCACCTGCGGATTGGCCGGAATGTCTGTCTGCAAGGGAAGTATTACGGGCGAAGGAAATGGCCTATGGTCTGTATCAGATTCTGATACAATTACTACATTGTAATCGACGGCAAGAAGTTACTACTTTTAGTCCTGAAAAATGTTATGATTGTTAACGATGGTTTGATTAATTAGGAAATAACTATTTAGTTACATTAGCAGACCTGTTTTAGTGGCGGGGTAGGGTATAAGGTGGGTATGCACCCTATCATCTTCGGGGAGAGATCAAGTAAGGTCAGCTGTGTTGCCAACTACTGCGCTTTTAATCGTTCATAAATGAGGACTGGAAATCAGTTCGATAAGGTCATGTCTGCCGACTTAAGCTTATAGGTCAGGAAGTTTCATAATTCTTAGGCGCTTGATCGAACGAAAATCAGGCGGTATTCATGAGTTGGAGCACTAAAAACACAAGTTACAGATAATCATTCCTGTGTAGGTTAACTTTGGGGTAGAATCTTACGAGACATTGATCAAGCCCTTCACTTTGGTTGCTGGCAACATAGATAAGTTTTTTCTGTAATCTCAGTAGACATAAGCAATAAGCCAAGCTCCTGGGAACGTCCCACAAGCATCGGGCTCAAAACCCTTGTCACTGGGCTTGTGAGATAAATGCCCTCCCACTGAGACTTGTCCCTAGTAACATGGGTTTTTTCGGGTTTGTAGGTCGCGCAGCGCCTGGAGGCGGCAAGCCTCGCCCTAACCGGCTCCGCATACCTTTCTTGGCATTGCACCTTTTTTTCAGGATTTTTCATTACAAACTAGTTTTTTTTTTTTGTCTTGCCAATGACTAACCACACCAAACTGTGACGTGTTTAATGACATAAGCATTATAACTGGGATACTGCCAAACATTTGCTTGAAGGAAGCAATGGGTAAGTGGTGTGGTGTGTGTGTGTGTGCATCACAGAAAGATAAATACACCAAATTTTGCTGTGTAGTAAGTATCCAAAAAGAGGAAGAGGGAAGGTTAACATCCCGCATGTGTGACAAAAGAGAGATGGGGCTAAGTGTCTGAGTGATGGGGGACTGACAAGCGCTTACTAAACTCCGTTGCGCCCGGAGATAGTCTAACCCCGGCTCAACACCGATCGCGGACCGAAACGTCTTGCGCTCTAGCTAGTGCTGTCTGAACTTGGCCGTACAGTATGCGATGGAAATGAGTTTAAGCACTTCGTGGCAGTCTAAGGGTTGGGTATCGTAACGCTCTACTGGATGCGAGAGGATTGTTACCCTTCGCTTGTGAGGAATGTCCGTAACTCCGACAGTCTTTTAAAAACATTAGGCCATAAATCTTGCATGACTGACTGATTATATCTTTATACCTATGCAAGCCTTGACATGCAGTCGGACTTGATACAAGACTGACTCCTGCTGAAGAAATCTGAACATTTTGGATTGAACTCAGGGCTCAAGGAAACCATAGTCCTCCCCTCAATCTACGTCTTCAATGTAGCCGACTTTGCCTCGGCTTCCGAAACGCTCACTTTGGTAAATGAACAAGTTCTCTATCATAGGGACTTCTGTCCCTTATTCAGGTGCCATGCTTGTGTCTATTTACAGTATAGACAGGAAAACATGACTGGTAGATATTGATCTTATTACCCAAGCGTTGACGTGAGAACCATGAGCTGACCTTGATAATCCAGGAAACAGAATGGTAACTACTCCCTTGAGAGACTATGCTCTTGATGTGTTCAATAATTTCGAATAATCAACCTTAGAGACCACATACCAGTCTCGTGTTCCCAAGGAACTTGATGCCGATCGCAGAGGCATATTTTGAGCCGTGGAGCAAGGGCAGGTACAGCTGAGACAGCCGGTTTAGTGTACCGTCAACGTATGAGGTCAATGTGCCCGCTGCGCGCGAGGCCCAGCCTGGTCCGTTAACCCAAACCTACCATTGGTTGGCGGATCGGTGGACGTCACCAGACAGACGCCGGGGCACCGAGTTCTTGATGAGCTCTTTTCCAGACACGTTCGAGTGAATTCACTAAATATGAGGACCCATCATATGATATCACCTATCATCACGCTGACGTGAAAATATTTCCCTCGTCCACAGGAAATGGTTTGCCCGTAGTACGTGCGGGCTATACGCAACACGTACCCCTAGTCTAGTAGACGTAAGCTAAAATACAGACGTTTCTTCCAGTGTTAAGGTAATCTTCATTAAGGATTACCAGTAAAACAGTGGTTTCAATGATTCATACGAACTGCTAATCACAAGAGGTGACATACACTACTGATAGATCTACGTTTATATAGAGAGACGCTCACACAAACGCACTCACACCGAGGCAAAATGTTTCTTGCAGTGTCACTAACGCGCCAAAGTAATTCGCCTCACGAATGTTAACCAGGGGCTAGACTTCCCGCAGGGCGCTGTGAAGAGAGTCATCTGAATCTCTCGAGAACGCTTGTTATCGAAATGAATCACTGAGTGCTCTTGGGGATGGCTGTTGTGGTAGCAAGAGAGACCAGAAATAGTGAAGTGTACATGAAGTTGAGAAAACTTTTTTCTTCTATGGAGGCGCAATTAACATAATTCGTAGACTTAAACTAGGTATTTGCGAAGTCTGTTTTCAAATGTGTTTAAGTAGAAACTAAAGCTTGACATGTCGTCTGATCTAGATCACACTAACCAAGGTGACAGACAAACATACAATTCCAAACATGGAATATTCATTTGCCATCGTAAAATTAGAAAAATAACCACACACTGAATACGTGAATACTTCAGAGGAAACATATGGGTGACTACAAAAGGAAAAGTTTGTCCGAGGAAAGATATAACAAGTTGTTAGACTCGAAGTTTGTTTAAGAGTCATTTGGTTCATGTTGGTGGGGTAGGAGTGGATTGTTCTGCGTGGGAATGCCACTCTGATTCGAGCTACGCTTGGAACAAAAGTATGTCGTCAATTTTTTGGTGTGTGGATTTATGTTTATGTATGTCTGTGTATCCGTGTGTAATTAGTTATTTGTATACGGAATGAAAGTTCTATACTCGTGGGGTCCCATTTCTCGAATAAGGCTGTATGTTCTTGTATATTATCGTGATCATATACCCAGTCGTCAGTTATGAAGGCTTGATGTTTGCCCGTCCTTTTGTGACTCGTAATTCGACTGTTGAACTTTGTTCGAGTCGGTGAGGCCGTAAACGCAACCCCTTAAGTCGTGACGAAAAACAAAGTGGCCACTGTATCTGTACCATCACTCATCGTTTTTGAAAAGTGTTCGACATAGAGACCCCGGCCGTTACTGAGGAGTGACCGTTATACACATATGTTCGTTGTACGGGTTGGGGCTGTATGATCGAGGGAGGGGGAGGGGTAAGTACTTCGCTCCTTTACCATTGAAGATTACTCGTCTCGATAATAATAATAATAATCCCCAGGAATTGTTTTGCTTCAAGAGTGTGGATCCATGTTGTTTCGTTGTATTTATTACGAATGGAAATCGTGTGAAAGACAAACGCCCTTAACTGGTCGAATTTTCCATCGCCACGGTGATCTGATATGCTCGGCCGGGAGCTCCCTATACCCAGGTGCCCATTATACCCAGGCCACGCACACTTGCACCGCTATATGGCCGGCCCAGGACCTGCTATGGTGCTAGCATATCAAGGAGGTGACTCTGCATACCTGAGGTGGCCAGCGACATCACACTGTTGACCGGGATGGTGGTGAGGGCCTCCCGTTCGACCTAGTACGACCCGCTACTTGCAGTGGCCGTCAACCAGTAGACCTGGATAAACCTGGCACCCAGCGGACCAGTCTCCCGGTACCCCCTGGCAAACCCGTGTGCCCACTTGGACCTCTTTCCCATAAGACTGACTAGATCTGGTAATATCCTCCTCTCTACCACCTACCACCACCCAAAATCCATCGAGGACTGAATCCTCACCTACTCTTCCCCTGTTTATCTCCCCCTACCATGCATGAAATATGGCGCTTATTTACACTTAAGACAGTCTGGCCGAAAGTATGGCTGGGTGCCCTCGTGGTGAGCCTAAGTAATTAGGTCCTCCAAGCAAGGGAGAGAGAGGCCTTAAGGAGGGTGGTGGTTTGGAAGGAAAGGAGGTAAATGGGTAACCCTAAGAGGACGAGTCTGGGATGGGGTGAGTGTGGGGCAGTAGACCAGAGGGATTCTTCACACCTGGAGGGGTAGTGTGAGGGGTGGAGGCAGGCGGGGGTAGTAGGACCCGTTATCTGCCGGTGGGGAGGGTGTTGACCGAGGCCGCCCTTGTACCTGCAGGTATCTGATCTGACCCCACGTAGCAGAGGCCGCCTGGTAACTGCCCGCACACTTGTAGATGCCTAGTTAGTCTAGAAAGTGCGGCTATTTAGGGCTATCTAGCTGTTTCTATACTGGTGTGTATTTCTCTGTGGCGCTGTATGTGAGCACGCGTAATTCTAATTGAATACTATCAAAATACATAGATCTGACTACAGTAATGTATTATGCATTTACAAGTCTATCAAAATACATTGATCTCTCTACATTAATGTATTAATACATTTATAAGTCTTGGTATGTATTTAATTTGATCATCCGTCAGTTGAAATGCCACAACGTATCATACGTTCTCTCGAAGAAAACATGTTATGACGTAACATCCGTACACCAACCAGCCCTGTGCAATTAAAGGGTCGGTATGGATTATGTACAGGAAGCTGGCGAGGGAATACTGGGTCGTGGCAGCTCTTTAGGCTGCCGGCAGCTAGACATGGGGAAGGCGCCATGATATATGGTATTAATGTCCGTGTGTTATACCCACATGATTTATGATATTTCAGTATTACGCATAATGCTACAGGCATAAATCTATTAATCTATTTTTGTCTCCAATAACTTGTTGTATAAGTAATGAAATTCCAAATGTTGTCCTTGAAATGCTTTATAAATGAGACAAATATTTCGACTAACAAAACCTCTGACAAGCATGTGATCATGCTGTGAGAAAGTAATGTACATTGTTTAAGGTGGATAATGTTGGCTGGCGAGGGATAATGTTAGACTGCATTAAAGCCTAGGTAATCAACAAAATGGCATGTGTGTGTGTGTGTGTGTGTGTGTGTGTGTGTGTGTGTGTGTGTGTAGAAGCTGAAGCGCACTCACATCCCAGACATGTCTTTAAGCATGAAATGTAATATGGTTCTTATTTACCGAGTGTTAAGCGACTTTGATGGTGGCTAGTAACGCTGAAAATGTCATTTGAAGTGGTCTGAAAGGATATGTGTTGGGGTTAATGAGATGGACATTTGGATTGAAGGTGTGTAATATACTGATAATTTTGTATGGATTGTAGTTATGGTGGGAAGATCCTTTGTATATATATATATATATATATATATATATATATATATATATATATATATATATATATATATATAAGGTGATAGAAGGGCATGAAATGGGACTATATTGAGAGCGTCAGAGATAATTAGGTTATGAAAAGAATCGTCAAAGTTGTTGAGAGAAGAGGTAAAGGTTTGAGGAGAGTATGGAACCTTTCAGTGGAGTATCAAGGACAAACCAGTACAACGCGGATAGGAATTTTTCCCCCCTAAGGCGATAAAGCTGGTTAATGATGATGGCGTTCGATCGGCCAGGTCTGTCTCCGTCTGGCACGGGCCCACCCCTGCCTTACGACGATCTGTTCTTATCAAGAATTAATCCGTTGACTTGAAATACTATGACCTTAGGGATAAACACAGGCAGGGATGTGTACACGGTGTGTGAATGAGAGGTAAGACCAACCCCTCCCAAGAGCGGGAACTTTCCTGGCATATTTTCCCAGAGTTGTGTAACAAATATCTACGGTCGAGCCATATGAATAACCTACTGAGCACGACAGGACGACCCCTGATCACGACATTACGACCCCTGAGCACGACAGTACGACCCCTGAGCACGACAGTACACATTGGATAAGCTGCGAACAGCCAAGGTACAGTTGCAAAGACTGAGCGCTCACACCGGAAGCATAAAACTGGTCCACGAAACATCATTACCACTTAAGCCTCAACACAATTTTTTTGCGAGCAAAACTTGTGCACGTGACATTTCCTCGTGGAGGAAGGAGAGTGTGTGTGTGTGTATGAGTGGTGAGTGGCATGGCGGGAATTTCCAGAGAACAGTTACGTAGGCCACACCTAACCTGAACACCATGCCTCATAATACAACAAAGTGAAGCGTAGTCACTGTTGGATATGGGGTTATTAATTTTTAATTTCCGTTTGGTCACTGATGTTTACAGTACATTTAAAGCAAATAATGTCTTAACTCTTTCCATCCATTCGTCTGGAGTCAGAGGAGTATATATGTAGGTTAGCGAGGCTCGTATAACCGGTTCTTGGTGCTTGAGGAGCGAACTCCTACCTTGCCCCATTTCTGAAGTCGGCAGGGACGTGGTTCTTTCGGGCCAGGCACAGCCACAGGAAAAGGCAGAGGCGTGGCTTCTTAAGGGCCGAAACTGACATAGGAGGAAGCAGAGGCGTGGCTCCTCAGGGGCGTGGCTCCTCAGGGGCCGGCACAGACCCAGGAGAACTCCAGATCAAGGTCGAGCAGAGGAGTGCGCTCGAGGCGGGTTATTATAGTAACGTACAAAATTAGTTATAGCAGAACTTCGAACGCTTGATTATATCTAAACTCAGTGTTTAGAACTTATTCAACATGACTCTAGAGCGTCTTCAGTAACATTCTGTGGACTGAATGTTTCTAGGGTAGGTTTTTGATGGAATATCATGTTTCCCTCAATTATAAACCGAAACCCTTACAAGGAGCGGGTGTACTGTCTGCTCCAGACCCTTCTATCCGGTTACGGAGCCTTCCCTACCTGTGAATTCTTGTACTTTCACGATGATTCTCCGAGTACCGTAATAATCTCACTTATATAGTGATGAGACCAAGAACGGCAAGTGGCTACTGGGTGTCCCTAGACTGTCACCTTGAGTACACGTAGCGAGCCATCCACATGATTTACACAAACAGCCTAGCCGCCACCGCCATCCTCCCCCAAGCGGGAAGCTATCCTCCTCGAGTCTTATCATACGATTCGCCATTTCCCACGTCAGCGAGGTAGCGTGAAGAACAGGGGACTAAGCCTTTGACGGAAATCCTCACTTGGCTCCCTTCTCTGTTCCCTCTTTTGGAAAATTAAAAACGAGAGGGGAGGATTTCCAGCCCCCCTCAGCTCCCTCCCCTTTCAGTCGCCTACTACGACACAGGGAATACGTGGGAAGTATTCTTTCTCCCTTATCCCCAGGGATTTAATATATATATATATATATATATATATATATATATATATATATATATATATATATATATATACACGCAGATTATTACGAAAATAAGTTAGCGTGGATGCCATGTAGTAATAGTTAACAAGTAATACACAAGAGCTGAAACGTCGCCAGGCTCTTGGATGGGGTATGTGCCTAGTGCAACAGTAACCTGGCATGGACTAGGACAGAACTAATTTCTTTGCACTGTACGTACAATGAAGTGGATTGTAGTACATATGCTGAATTGAGGATCAAATAGCTAAATTTCCGGAACAACTTTTGGTAAGTGTACGTGACTTTACTACTGTATGCTTGACAGAATTGAAAGCATTGTTGCAAGTACATTAACCTGTCATCAACGATTTTGTGTAATTAACGATTAACGCGCATTCAAGCAGTACAGTATTATGTGAGGTTTCCGTTAATGTTCGTGTTCGTTGGAGTTTGCAATGGTCGATCGTTAACTTTTGAAAATAATGGGAGGTTTAGGGAATCATCATTACAGGTTGTAACCATCATAATTCGTTATAATTCCGTAAGGCGCAATCAAGATTTTCTCTAAACGTTATTTCGGCTGATACGGTATATTCGGTTTCGGAAAAATATCATCCCAATTGCACTATTCGTCCTTTTTACCAAATGGTGTTGTGTAACACACACGAAACAATAAACACTGGCTTACCTATTACTGCAGTAGAAAAAAAAAATAAAGTGTATACTTGGGATCTTCATAGATTAGAATTAAGGGTATGCTGCGCGTTACTCGTCTCGCCATGACCCTAGAGGAGGAAATAGCCTGACAGTAGGTAGGTCTGCCCTACAATGTAGGTGTAGCATGAGGCAGAACCACGTGAGATATATACCAGTGGACAGCCACAGCGGCGCGTATATGGGTCGAGGCGTCCGGACTTAACCGACTTCCAGCGTGTTTGTGGTCAAGCTAGTGTTGATCCAACCACGGCGGTGTGTATTTATTATGTAAAGGAGTGTAGACTCCAAATTTAGACTCGACGGGTTGTTATGAAAGGCAAGGGAGAGATCTGAAGATCTTTCGTATTTACAGTCCCGTTGAAATGATAATGTTGGTAGCCCCACCATTTGTCCACTCTGCACTCGGCAGGCATTATAAACGACGCCAGATGCTGACCGCTAAGCATTAAATGACCGGCATTTTCAGACACCACGTATTCTAGACTCTCAGACTGTCATTACGGTGAAGTGGACTGGTCAAGATTCCGTCGGTCTGTGGATGATTACCCGCAACACAAACGAGAAGCAAAATCAACGACGCTGTCTCAAAAGATCTTTAAGGTCGGGTGATGAAATGCCCATTCCTCCCGGCTAAACAATCGTAAACAGATGAGATTACGTGGGGCTTCAAAATGCCTGTTCCTCCCGGCTACACAATCGTAAAGATGAGATTACGTAGGGCTTCAATGAGTGCGACAGCTATCTGTCATAACTGAATACCTTTGAACGCAAGAGTTAGGTGAGAGGAAAGGTCACACTTTGGGGAGGCTGGGTTCATGCTTGGTGATATCGCTCCAAGATTTAAGAGGCCTCAAGAGTTGTGCCAGTACTGACATCATTTTAGATCTCTGGTTGCAAATTGTTGGTTCAACATTTTTTCATCTTAAGTGTTTGCTAATTTCAGCGTCACGAGTCAAGTCATCCCGTGAAAAATAAGTGAAACCGTGGGATTCATTACTCTGTCAATTGATGAAACACATCTAGAAATTAACAGGCTCCTTGAGTCTTACCTGACATCCAGTGATAGAGATTTTACTTAATTTTCACTGTTTTTTTTTTTTTTTTTTTTTATACTTTGTCGCTGTCTCCCGCGTTTGCGAGGTAGCGCAAGGAAACAGACGAAAGAAATGGCCCAACCCACCCCCATACACATGTACATACACACGTCCACACACGCAAATATACATACCTACACAGCTTTCCATGGTTTACCCCAGACGCTTCACATGCCTTGATTCACTCCACTGACAGCACGTCAACCCCGGTATACCACATCGCTCCAATTCACTCTATTCCTTGCCCTCCTTTCACCCTCCTGCATGTTCAGGCCCCGATCACACAAAATCTTTTTCACTCCATCTTTCCACCTCCAATTTGGTCTCCCTCTTCTCCTCGTTCCCTCCACCTCCGACACATATATCCTCTTAGTCAATCTTTCCTCACTCATTCTCTCCATGTGCCCAAACCATTTCAAAACACCCTCTTCTGCTCTCTCAACCACGCTCTTTTTATTTCCACACATCTCTCTTACCCTTACGTTACTTACTCGATCAAACCACCTCACACCACACATTGTCCTCAAACATCTCATTTCCAGCACATCCATCCTCCTGCGCACAACTCTATCCATAGCCCACGCCTCGCAACCATACAACATTGTTGGAACCACTATTCCTTCAAACATACCCATTTTTGCTTTCCGAGATAATGTTCTCGACTTCCACACATTTTTCAAGGCTCCCAAAATTTTCGCCCCCTCCCCCACCCTATGATCCACTTCCGCTTCCATGGTTCCATCCGCTGACAGATCCACTCCCAGATATCTAAAACACTTCACTTCCTCCGGTTTTTCTCCATTCAAACTCACCTCCCAATTGACTTGACCCTCAACCCTACGGTACCTAATAACCTTGCTCTTATTCACATTTACTCTTAACTTTCTTCTTCCACACACTTTCCCAAACTCAGTCACCAGCTTCTGCAGTTTCTCACATGAATCAGCCACCAGCGCTGTATCATCAGCGAACAACAACTGACTCACTTCCCAAGCTCTCTCATCCCCAACAGACTTCATACTTGCCCCTCTTTCCAGGACTCTTGCATTTACCTCCCTAACAACCCCATCCATAAACAAATTAAAAAACCATGGAGACATCACACACCCCTGCCGCAAACCTACATTCACTGAGAACCAATCACTTTCCTCTCTTCCTACACGTACACATGCCTTACATCCTCGATAAAAACTTTTCACTGCTTCTAACAACTTGCCTCCCACACCATATATTCTTAATACCTTCCACAGAGCATCTCTATCAACTCTATCATATGCCTTCTCCAGATCCATAAATGCTACATACAAATCCATTTGCTTTTCTAAGTATTTCTCACATACATTCTTCAAAGCAAACACCTGATCCACACATCCTCTACCACTTCTGAAACCACACTGCTCTTCCCCAATCTGATGCTCTGTACATGCCTTCACCCTCTCAATCAATACCCTCCCATATAATTTACCAGGAATACTCAACAAACTTATACCTCTGTAATTTGAGCACTCACTGTTATAGTCCAAATATACGTGCGATATTGTCGACCAGCTTCTTTAGTCCCCCACGTGTTAGAAATAAACTCAGGAAGTCTTCTGTTTACCATTCACGTTACCACTGGAACTCAGACAGCGAGCAATCCTCCCAGCTACTGTATGTAGACAAAATCATAGTCACATCTTGATGTGATAATGGATACAAGGTATATCTCATCTGTTAGGGTATGTTAGATGAGGTTCCCACATTTTCCTCCTGGGTTTCTTAACGCTCCTTACCAACGTCTTAGTTATTACCGCAGAATTGATTGATGTTATATCTCATTAGTGCCCCTGTAAGGATTCTCTGGATATGAGAATGTTTCTTACAAATCTATGGTATTTTGTGCTACCGTTAAACCACATATTTATCCAATTTGATTTGTTCACTTACCAGAGTTGGAAGGATGCGCGTTCTGGCGGTGCTGATGGTGGCTGTGTTGTGTGGGATGGCAACGGCCGGCAGGACCAAAAGATACTTCTTCGTCAACCCTGACGCTCCCATCACGTTAGGTAAGTTTACAAGAATCACATGATGTCATTATTATAATTCTACTCTATGGTAGTTGCAGATTGCCCGTGTGTGACAGACTGGACAAGAAGCACCACATTCCATACTGACATGCATTACACGTACGCCCTACAAGTCTGCGTCTGCCCCACCCTTTCATCAGGTTGCCTTATGTTTTGTCAGCCTCTCATATTTTAGGATATCTCAGCTTACTCTCAACCATCTCGATGTATTTCTTTTTCGAAGCTAAATATTGTGGACCTTCTTCATCCTCTTTGCCTTCATTTTTAATTTCTCATTTAAAAAAGCACCATTATCTTTTTTCCTTGACTTGTCTTTCTCCTTGGAATTACTGTTCGCTAGTTCGGTGCAGTGGCGAACAGTCCCTTCTTAAGACTTTCACCCTTTTCCAGACACCTTTCCTACAATGGCGAACAGCCCCTTCTTAAGACGTTAAACCTTTTCCAGTCACCTTTCCCAATGCGTCCTCCCAAGTCTTTCCTCAGAACTCCATACCATGAAGACATGAAACATCCAACACCCGCAGGGATGAACTTTTACCAAACATAAATCTCAAACAACTGTCATCCAAACAGATGACCAAGACGTGTTCTCTTTACAGTAAACTGATATACACCATTACGGCCAAACTCAATTGTAAGATATGGTAATAACTTTATATAAATCTTGAAGTAAAACTATTAATTAATCATTCTTAAGTAGGAGATCTGCTCTTGCTATGACCCTCCCGGCCTTCGCCAGGCTTCTTGCTCAATATGCCCATCTCGCTGGCCCTGCCCACGCTGGCCCCCGTTGGAGGACGATCTCTCCAGCTGTACAACTTGGTCGAGGAGGAGGACGACCGGCCTGAGGAGCTGCTCTGGGACTCTGCTTACGAGCAGCAGCTGAACCGCCTCATTGCCTACTTCGCTCACCTCGAGGTACTATTTGTCTCAATGGGGTGGATGGTAAAAATACAATGGGCATTTTCCCCAGTGGTAAAACATGTTCTGAGAAAATTTAATGTTTCTGAGACATGTTTGTCTCTTCACATACTTCCTATATGAAATTTAATAACGTGATGCATGCAAAAAAATGCACCTCATGTCTTAAATTCGCAAAGCTACATGTAATTAAAGAAGCAAGCAAGTTCTCAATGATACTGTCTATTTAGTGAAATGAGGTGGATGTAAGTTCTTTTTATTCAATGAAAAATTACTTTGCAAAATCAACTCACTGAAAAAATATATGAAACTAGAAAGGGTGTGTTTACACATTCTTACTTGCTATTGCCCCCTTTTTTTGCTCACAGTTGCCATCATTGTCCTGTCAAGAACGCCTCTTGTGTGAACTGGCCTCGACACCTGAAAGTTTCTCTCCAATTGGACAAATCTTCATGAAAGAATTAAGGTAAGATTATATGGGGTGGGTTTAATTAAGATTTTGATAAAAGGAGCCGCAGTACAGAATATATACAGAACAACATGGTAAAATGAATATTAAAGAAGGTTAGTGGAAGAAGATAGAAGGGTTTAGAAGCTGAATTTGCCAGAAAAAGTAATGATGGAGGGTAAAGAGTAAATTATTAAGCCCCAAGTAGATGTGAAAATGATGGTATGTATTGATAAAGATAAAGCAAATGAGAGTCTCTGAAGAATTAGTAATTAGAAAAAATCAAGCTATTCTGACAGAAAGTGAATAATAGTAGAACAGAGGTATTTGTACTGTGGAAGTATATTAGACAAACCTGGGATAATGAAAGTAACAAGAAATGAATCTTGTGTGAGATGGAGGAAATATTTTAAGAAACTGATGGGAAGTGATGGTGAAAGACATGTTAACTGACAAGGATGAGATAAACTTTTGTGACAGGAAGACATTACAAAGGGGAAAGTGAATAAGATAAAAAAAAAACTTAAAGAGCAGGACAGCTGGGTTTTATATATGGAGGATTGAGTGAGATGATAAAGATTGGAAGTGAAACTATTGTAGATTGCAAACTGTGTATGGAAACACACAAAAGTAGTGAGGTGCCTAATGATTGAAAGAAGGTGGTCACTGTTCCACAGCATAAAGGGAAGAGGAGTAAAAGTGAGTGTAATTAGTACAATTGAGTATAAGAATCATATAGTAATAAGTCTCTTTAACATAAGTGGCAAGGTGTTGGTAAGATGGTTATAGATCATATTAAAAGTGTTAGTGTATTCCTTGGTGGTAAAGACCGAGGTGGGTTTAGGAAGGGAAAAGGGTGCTCTCGGTTTTAGAAAGTAGTGAAGATGGTTTAGAGAAAAAGATATGTGCAACATTTATGGATGTAAAAGAGATGTAAATTCTTTTAAAGTACAGTCAGTACTTAACTGTAATGATATTATGTTACCTAATACCTGGAACTTATGAAAAGAAAATTAACACTGTCATTTACAGCATTATAAAATGTGTATTTTTTTAGCACATGTTGGTTATGATTGTATGATAAATGTCTCCCTCAACCATTTCATATCTGCACAGACTTCTCCATGGACCTGTTACAACAACTGCAGATTCACTAATTTGGCGTTATATGTCAGCGGCACGTGAAGGTTTTGCTTCCCCTCTTGAGGTTTGTGCTACTGCTTACCCTAATTGCCCATTGGCAGCTGAACGTATCCTAAATATGCCTGTCCTTAAAGTATGGCAATACATTTCTTCAAAACTAAATCTGCAGCTTGTATGATGATGACAAAAGATTAAAGAAGGAGTGCGTAAATATTCTTTTCTCTTACAAACATTGTATTCAATGATGTGATTGAGCCAAGAAATTATTGTCCAGGAAGCTGAAGATTTATCTTTTAAAATTTGTTGTCAGTTGCATGATATTTTGATTGGTTACCACTTTCTTCTCATTGAAATACAGATTTTGCAAATAATATATTTAAAATCAGAATTTCAGAAAAATTATCATTATACCTTTTGTAGACAAAAGAATGTGTAGCGTGTAGCATATGATGAAGCCTTTATATATTTCTGTACAAATATTTATTTACATCCGATGATTAATCAGTCTACACATTTTCTCAACTCCATATTCATTTACATGAGATGGACATGGCATATAAGATTATGCACCTTTTTGGGGAATCAGATTTGCTCAGGTACAGTTCCTGACACCAACCCTGCAGTTTAATTCCCTGAGGTAGACCACTACAAGTTTAAAATACCTCAAGAGTCACAGAGTAAACTTTGTAAGATGTAATGAGTTTGTCCATTTGGTAAATGCCATTGTTAAAGGTAAGGATTTTTTTTTTTTTTTCAGATATGTACTAAAAATATACCACCCTATAAATTTCTTTTTGAAAGTAACTTTGCCAGAGAGTACAGGTAAAATCAAGTATTGCATAATTTTAGCTCAAGATGCTTTGCTTCTATGTAGTAAAATATTTCAACTGTTAGCTTTAATTTCTTTGTGTATGCACCTTCAGGGTTTTGCTGCTTTATTATAAGCATTGAGCTGTAAGCAGGTAATAATTTTGTTATCGATTAGTCATTTGTTTCTGTCAAAGATTAATGGATTCATCAGTAATATTATACAAGAAAATCAAGAGTATCTTCAGAATGAGTAATTTCTATAATTTTTTGTTAATGAAAGATATAATTACATTTCACTCATGCATCAACATTCAAATATTAAGTGTTTTTATGTCTGAGGTCTGGTTTTGACTAAATAGTAATATACAGATTTTTATGTTGCAAATTTTTGAAATACCATGATGCAAAAAATAACTTACTTGCCAAACTCGTTAGGAATTTTTGCATTGTCGTTTGTTTTAAGGTTGTGAATATAAAATGATATTCTGTGACATACTCTTTAAGGTATTCTTGTAACTATTTTCCTTGCTGGGTAGGTCATTAAATGATGCTCAAATAATAATCAGGGCATTAGTAAGGCTTACATCTTAGTGGAGTTATATCATCCCTATGCCTTTCAAAACTGAAGCAGAGGGACATTGATTGTCATAAAAGTTATTCTTTTCATGTAGATATAGTATATGTAAGGCCAGTATCTAGACTATATGTATAATATTGTTACTGAAGATGCTGCCATTAATGGTTTGGGCATTTATCGTATGATTCATTCATATTCTTTATTAGACCAAGACTTTTACAGATTGCACTGAAATGGCCAAATTGAGTCTTGTGTATGTATAGCAGCAATACATTTCAAACTATTTCATTATAGTGTAAACCATAATTGTTGTCAGAAGTAGAATTTCTTATAAAGACTAATTTTGCAAGTTCTCAGTGTCTGGGTTTTATGTTCAAAATACATTTTCTTATAGTGATGAGATTGTTTTGAATATTTGCAATAAAGTAGTTTTACTTTTGAATATGAGCTTGAATATCCCACTCAAAGCTTTTGATGATTTGGTCACGAAATACATGTTGTATGGAGCTCACACCAAGAATGTTGCAGAGGTGGCACATTCGTTTTTTTTTTCTTTTTTTTTACTATTAATTGGATATGGGAGGCCTACATATCCTTTGAATGGGGCTTAAATGTGCAGAAGAGAGAAAACCTCTTAACTAGGAAGGTAGATTATCATCACACAAGTCTTGGAAATCTTCATTCAACAGATCAGGCATGTAAAAACTTAAGCAATGAAATATAATGAGGTAAATACATGAGTACTGAAATCAGATTCTACTTTGAACTCACATCTTTGGTTGCTCATAATGAGAGTGAAAGTAGGGAAAATATCCTCCAAGTTACAAAGGAGTTTGTTTCCTCTGAGCTATGACCACTTCTTTTGTGTTTAATTTCAGTTTTCATGGTGAAAACTTTAGAATGGTTGAATTATGCTCTGAAAATGTAGTAAACCAGTTCATTAGCTCCTACTTTATGTAGGACATTAGGTAACAAGCAGGTTACCTTCACCCCACAACCTTTAATTTTTGTGACAGGATGCAACCTAGAAAAAGAGGTTTTAACATATTGTCTTAAAAAACATTCATTGGTTCAATGAGTTTTGTATTGTCATGAGAGATTAGCAGTAACAAATTGCATTGTCATGACAGATTAGCAGTAACAAACTGGTCTGCCAGAAAATAAGTAAGGAGGGCAAAGGATATAAAACTTCCAAAGGGTGTGCAAGGATGTGAAAACCCTATTGTACATGAAATGCTGAAATGAACACTGTGCACTCACCTTGAAGCTGAGGATACCGGATCCTGTTCTTTGTTGAAGAGGAACAAGCACTGACAATATGAAATTAACAGAAGTGACAGAACCTCAGAGATAAATTAACTTTGCACCTAAATCTCAATCCATCATGGCAGTATGGAACATCATCATATGTACAAAGGGAAGGATGAAATGATATGCAGATAAAATAAATGAAGAAAGTTTGCTTTTTAAAATTAAAACTAGGTTTTATTTGGATGAACAGCAGAAGAAATTACTGAGTTCTAAGCATGTTGCAGACTCAAAAGCATAAACAATTTAAAGGGTATAACTCCTTGGAGCTCAAATAAATAGAGTGGATATTGCTGTCTCCTGCAGGGGAGTAGAAAGGAGCCAGTTAGAAACTGCCAAGTTGTTTGAAGTTATTTTCATTCTAGAAAACAGAACTTCAACTATTCTGGAGTGCTCAGTAGGGCACTGTCCTTAGCCCTAGCAGGAAAAGAGTGTGATGATGCTAAAGCTTATAAATTTTCTAAACATTTGTAAGACAAGTATAATTTTTCATTCTCTAAAGCCTACTATAATATATACAAAGACCAGAAAAACATGAATTCCTACTTTTAATCATGTTTGCAGAACTAATGCGCTCAGATGAAGATTGCTGGTTAGAAAATACATGTCTGCAAAAGCTTGTATCAATGACAATTAAAGAACTTGTAAAACTTGAAGAAACCAAATCAGGAAAAGCTTAGCTGTAAGTTTGTGATGAAACTTCCATTCATGAAGATCAGCAGAAGCAGTACTCATGAAATTATCAAAAGGCAACCTACTAAATGTGTTGGGGATATTTTGTAATCTTTTAAGATTTGAATTTTTCCTTCTAAACACAGCATAAAAGCTAGAACAACCAGCAAACAACCTTTTCCAACAGGAATAACCTCTTAACTTACTTTATTTGCTACCCTCTGAATGTACAGATATTTGCTAAGAGAGGTAGCCAAGGATGCTTGCGTAAAAACATTTCTCCGTAATATATTATTTTTGAATCCATTTCCAGGGTGTGGATTAAAAGCACAGACATGCACCTTATCTGGGAATTAATTTTACAGGAATGGGGTCCCCAGCCTATTCAGCTGGAAAAGCATAGGGATGCTCAATTCTCTTGGGTAGACTCAGTTCCCTATCTGTCATTATTTCTGACTGTTGTTACCTTAAGGAACTCCCTCAAGGGGGTGGCCAGAGCAAAAATCTCTGTGTCTGGTGAACTCCACTGCCGCTTTTTAGCCTTTAGTATACTAGGCTTAGTTCCCAGCCACCTGAAATGGAGGAATACTGCATTGATCATTGTCTAACATATTACTATTGTCCTGCAGCTTTGATTATTTTATATCTTGTTGCCCCTGTATAGTCCTTAACTCTGGGATTAAAAAAAAATCTCACCTGGAGAATCACTGGGTAAGCATCAATTTGACCTCATACTTGAAAAACTAGTGAAGTCCTGCTGAATCTCCCAACCAGTTTGTATCAATGATTTATATTCAGACTATCATTGAGATTTCATTCCAATGAGCTTTCAGCAGTCAGAGGCACTTCTGGAACTGAAATGTTGAGAAAATCTTTGTATTAAGGTGCCATCTTAACAGCAGAAGATAAAAGATTTTTTTCCCAAACAACTGTTCCTCATATTTTTCATAGCTCCAATGCAAAATGCATGTAACATGAAGAAAAATAATTTCCACTGCCTGCTTACCTTTCTGAGAAAGCTCTGAATCTGACAAAGCTGCTGTTTCTTATGACAGCATACGAAAAATAATTTGAGAAACTGAATACTGTATTTTTAAAGCATTTCATTTTGCTATCAAAACTAAGAGAAATGCAATATTATGGGCTTTAAATAAACATCAATTATAGAATGACCCTTAACACCTCTATATGGATATATGCAATGAGCAATGCCTCTAGATGAATAATTATGCATCAAGTTTTGTGCCTCTACTTCAAAGCTTTGTTTTAAGCCTGGATGGCAGTTGAGGTAGCAGTGCAATCATTTCTCATCAGTCAATCATCCTCAAACCATGCAAAACAATTTTGTGAATTCTTTATCAACAAAATTGAATGGCTTTTGGCTAGATTTAGAGGACAAGTTAGATGATCCTGAATCATCTGATATATCTTTAGATCTTGTGAAGAGTAATTCGACGGACACTAAACCTTTTCAGCATTAAAAGCTGACTAAGATGAGGCATGAGAGTTTATTAGCACAAGAGGAGGCAATGCTGCTTGCACCCACCTGACCTTAAAAACACTGCATCCGTCTGGTGCAGCTTTTAATTTCAACAACTTTAATAATTTTGATGTTAGGAAAATATTATCACTGAATCACATTGATTATAACAAGAATTATGATTATTATAAAGGGTAAAACTCATTTCTTTCATACATGTTCGCCACTTCCCTCGCCAGTGAGGCAGTGCCAAGAACAGATGACTGAGCCCTAACGGGAAAAATCTTCATAATCATCAGTAAAATTTTTTCATTCAAGTAACATACATGATAAATTATGCACAGTGGCAACTAACTTGACACTCAGCTCTTACTCACACTTTTTAGCATTTTGTGCAGAAACATCTGTAGAACTTTGACCTATTGTTTAAGTGAAAGTAGTGGAGGGAGTATACTTCTGAGGTGATTTTTATCACTGTTATTTGGATATCTTTGAAAATGTAAAGTTAAATAAATATTCAAGCAACTTTAAAAAAAAACATGAATTTTGAGGGTTGGAATGAAGCATTTGGTTAAGGGTTAAGGTGTTAAAACAAATGTGGCCATATACGAAGACTTAGTGGGACATATACAGTTCATACAATATTTACTTAACATCCAGTATGTATGGAAGCCATTAAATACCTTTTGCATAATGGTTTCTTAAACGTTTAGATAATGTAATCAATGAGTATGAAAACTTATAAACCTACAAATACATATACCTAATGAATATGAAAACTTATAAACCTATAAATAAAACATACTGTATAATATCTTTTATTACTGAATACATACAGATTCACAAATCCTCTGCATTAACACATGTATAGTTACTGACTATATACTCTCTGACTAGATAATAAAGGACTAGTAATATTGCTCGTTTCTACTACTGCACACTAAACCAAAACCAACCAATCGTTGTGCCTCATATTTTCAATATTTACTGGGCTATCTCTGTTACAAGACTCATATATGGTATCAGAAAAAACCCAAATGCTAAAAATTTTGATAGGGATCATAGAATAGCTAACTTATACACGAGTAAAAAAATAATAAATAATCAAATAACTGGTTATTTCCTGGTAATGATGAAAACAAGTCATACCGCTGAATTAAGGACAGTTACTAACATTTACATCCCAAGCAGATATATCTTCAAAAATATACCTTTTTCAACAACAACATAGGTTATGATTATGTATTCAGAAAACTAAGACAACCCCTGTGATATCTTTTTAATGTTTTACATGTTTGACCTTCATGTGCATTTTTTATGATGAACTCACTTTACATCATTACTATCATTCACTGACATCCATATTTTTCCAGTGTTATTTAGTTTTGGACAGTACAGTATGGAAGTTTATTTTTCCTACTGCATCTGAAGCTTTTACTTACATAGAATGACTGAAAAAGATTTACTGTAACTGACCTGACAATATCGAACCCCTCCTGCTCATGTGATATGGCTTGCTTTCTGAGTGGCTTTCACATTTTCACACTCAATGATTTCTGCAAAGGGACTTCTCACTTAAAAAAGGAAATCCTACAGATGATGTCAGTTACTTTAAGAATAAATGTAAATTGGTATGAATGAAATTCACAACACTCCATAACTATTAATCTTAAAAAGTTATATCATGGAACTCTACATTCTCCCACACTTTGCTAATCCACTAACACTGTTAAGAGAAATTTATGTGATGGTGGACAAACATACAAAAACTAAGAAACTTTTCTAAACATCTTATGAAAATGACTTAGATGTTATACCCTAAGAAAATTAATAATAACCAAAAATAAAACAAATAAAAAATTGCAACTATGATGACAAATGACTGATAATCCTCCTTGCTGCTGAGAAGTTAAATGCAAAATCTCTAACTGTGTTTGATACATCATAATTGTAAAGTACCCATGTACAGGTTCTGCCCTATTCATCATACAGTGAAAACATATTTAGCTAGTGTAAACATATACTCTTTAAAAAGGAAACTCATGCTATAACAATGAGTAGTCATATGTAAACTATGTTAATCATGGCTCACTGATGACCACCATTTTGGGGACCTTCGTAAATCACAAGCAGTTTTGCTGTTCATCACTAATGGAAGACCTATTCCATATTCTGCCCAAACCCATAACTGCTGATAATCCATAATCACCTTCAATAATTGCATGTTAAAGGTGAAAAATCTGACAAATACTGTGAGAGACTTGTCATTAGATGTGCAAATTCATGGAAATATCAGTCCATAGTTTACTGCTTGTGTAATAAAATGAAGACAGTCTTCAAGTTATTCTACTGACACTGCTAGGGCATTGGCTGGGCTAAAAATTTTGAAATTTCTGCAAATTCAGCAACTCTTCAGGATTTTGGACAAAACACAAACATCAGACAATACATTTCACCCATAAATTATATGTCATCTTGTGAATTTAAAATGGGTAGAATCCCTTGTGACACAAAATTGTTTAGCCGAGTCATTGCTAAGAATATCAAAAGTTCTGTAAAATGTGCTCACACAGTACTATTCCTAATCCTGTCCTTGAAGTTCAACAAGAACAGAATCAAGATTTGTTGATGTAGAAGAAAAAATACAATGTTGGCTGAGCATTCTTATATCCCCCCAAAAAATTGTACTTACTAAAATTATAACTTTTGCTAAGTACTGCTGAATATCACTGCATATTGCAGGTATAGCACTCAGTTTCATTGTCTTCACTCTGAAACTTAACCTTACCCTGAAGTTCAACTGCAGTGACTCCGACACATATACAGGTAATGTATTCTGAGAGTTGTATCTCCATTAATGTTTGATTGTTCACAATCTCTCCTACCAAATAACTCATCTTATATGCACCATATAAAACGAATTCTGAATGTCTGTATCACACAACATAGACTAGACGGTGAGGTGACTGAAAGACATTGAAAAAAATTCCACAATAGAAAATGGATATTCATGACATCTGAACCACATAATCTCATTCCCATTTCTTCATAATGTTTCCAGTCTATACTTCCTGCAATTAAAACATGAAAGACCGTTAAGGTGTTTAATTTATGAAAAACAATGAATCAAAACAAGTTTGTACATAAAAAAAAATTAAGTTTATGTTTATCAATTCTGTAGTCCTTATTTTTCATTGTATGGTATGCTCTAGTATTCTTCAAGTTGGCTCTGCCTTTTCTTAGATTTTTTCAATGATTTTTCCTTTTAAAGTATGTTATGCCTCTTATAGTAATCACAGCGCAGTGGCACATACATAATCTTACCAGATTTTTTTTTGAAAAAAGAGCAAAAGTAAACAGCATGCATAAAAAGCACAATATAAAAGTGTAGCAACTTCTATTTATATTTGCCTTTGTCCATACCTCATATATCTGAATCTAATTAAGAACAATCACTCAAAAAAATTGTTTTTAAAATTTTGTATTATTTCGTTTTTAATTCGTTTTTAATATATTAGTATTTACCAGAGGTAGTCATTGGCCCTCACCATTCACGTCAACCAATTCTCAGTTCATCTGGGAAAAGTTGTGCATCATACTCAAAGCCAAGGTATATTATCACAGGGTAAAACAGATCAGTCAAATGACCTTTATCATTTCATAATGTAGCACTTATCTTGCTGGTAAATTCTCACACACCTGACTGGGTACACTGACGATCATAATGATAATATTATCAAGTGATGTTTCAGAAGACCTTTGGTCTTTGCTTTGATTTACAGTGCAATAGTGATTTATGGTCGGAGAATAGAAAGGGTCATTAGTTTTCAGCAATGTTCTCTGACAGCAAGGTAAATCTTATGCATATTAGTGTTCACTGTACAACTAAACTGGACACGAGTAATGGACATACAGTTCATGACATCTAAAATAGGGAACTTCCTATATGATGTTCATCTGTACTTTTTCCCACTAGCCTTTTTCACACAATGCTTTTTGTTTCACTCACTGTCTGATTGTGAATGTTCTGTGACTTCTTTTGCAGATTCTGTACATGGTTCTAAGTCTGTGTTGTCTGTGTTTGTATTGTCTGTTGCTGTTTTATTTGTAGATGAAGACTGATGAATGGTACTGGTTTCAAGTGTCTGCTGGCTGGGAGCAATATGCTTTTCCTGTACTTCCTCTTCCCCTTGTATTTCTTCATCTTCAGTAACTTGTTCTTGTTCCTCTTCCAATTCTTCATCTTCCTCTTCTTCATGCTTCTCTTCCTTAACCACTTCTTCTTCTTCAACCACTTCTTCTTCTTCTTCTTCTTCTTCAACCACTTCTACCTCCTCCTCCTCCTCTTCTTCCTCAGCTGCTTCTTCCTCTTCTTCAGCTGCTTCTTCCTCTTCTTCAGCTTCTTCCTCCTCTTCTGCAGCTGCTTCTTCCTCCTCCTCTGCTGTTTCATCCTCCTCATCAGCTGCTTCTTCCTCCTCCAATTCCTCTTCATCATCCTGCACCTCTTCTTCCTGAACCCTATGATTTCTCGCCTCCTGACCTTGTAACTTGGTAGCCTCACTCTTAAAAATGGTACAGGTAAATATATCAAAACAATGCAGAAATAAACTAAAACAATTCTTAATCATAAATATTCTTTGGAGCAACTTCATTAGAAAACAGTCTTGATCAAACAAAGAAAGACACTATTAAAATTTCTATATAAGGCCCTGGTATTTCATAGATATATGGTATTTCTTCCTACCTTAGCTGCAACAGGCTCCTCAGTAGAAGGCTTTTCTGTGGTAGTGCTAGGAGTGTGGGCATTCTCTTCGTCTGCAAAAATGGTACGTAATAAAAGCAAAAATGAAAAATCAGTTATTCATATATACAGTACTCTGTAATATGAATGAGAAGGGCCAATTTAAAAAAAATGGTATTTTAGGTACCTGTTAAATGCTAATTATCACCTTTTAACAGTACATCAAACTAAACTCACAAAGGATAGGTGGTTTTGACAAACGTACACTTATATTCCTGTTTCTCCACTTTTTTTCATTCCTAAATGATTATAAAACATTTATGACCAAAGTGGATGGTCTAACTAATGAAGTTGTGTACCACAACAGTTTTAGTTTCCTAAAAACTAAATCTTACCGAGTTATTATCAATTTTACAGTGCTGAGAAAAACATATTGATTAAAGTATCATCACAACTTATCAAAAAACTAAATGAATATAGGTACTACTAACATTACCTCTTCAAATCATCTTCCACCTCAAACAGCAAATTCCATGCAAAATATTTTTAAAAACTTACAAGCAAATATTAGTCAGAACACAAACCTCTTTCAATTCAGCAATTTCTTATCAGGTCCTCTCTAAATTTTAGTTGGTTCTTCATCAAACACTGCATCTTATACTCTACTCAAGCATACAGAACAAGAGTGTACATGCAAATATATACTAACAGACTGTCATACCCTTGTCATATATATTATTCATATATCATAAACATTTCCCTCATCATCTTTTGGGAGAGAAACTCTATCAAAGGACAAAAAATTGGGAAAATGTGAAATGTCTTGGGTAAACCATGGAAAGGTCTGCGGGGCCTGGATGTGTGGATAGCGAGCTGTGGTTTCGGTGCATTACACATGACAGCTACAGACTGAGTGTGAATGATGTGGATAGGGAGCTGTGGTTTCGGTGCATTATACACGATAGCTAGAGACTGAGTGTGAACGAGTGTGGCCTTTGTTGTCTTTTCCTAGCGCTACCTCGCGCACATGCGGGGGGAGGGGGTTGTCATTTCATGTGTGGTGGGGTGGTGACGGGAATGAATAAGGGCAGACAGTATGAATTATGTACATGTGTATATATGTATATGTCTGTGTGTGTATATATATGTATACGTTGAGATGTATAGGTATGCATATGTGCGTGTGTGAACGTGTATGTATATACATGTGTATGTGGGTGGGTTGGGCCATTCTTTCGTCTGTTTCCTCATGCTACCTTGCTAACGTGGGAGACAGCGACAAAGTATAATTTTTTTTTTTTTTTCAAACTATTCGCCATTTCCCGCGTTAGCGAGGTAGCATTAAGAACAGAGAACTGGGCCACTGAGGGAATATCCTCACCTGGCCCCCTTCTCTGTTCCTTCTTTTGGAAAATTAAAAAAATTGAGAGGGGAGGATTTCCAGCCCCCCGCTCCCTCCCCTTTTAGTCGCCTTCTACGACACGCAGGGAATACGTGGGAAGTATTCTTTCTCCCCTATCCCCAGGGATATACAAAGATTATACAAAGTATAATATATATATATATATATATATATATATATATATATATATATATATATATATATATATATATATATATACCCACTTCCAGTCTCAGGAGTTCCTTCTACCTTTATGAAAAAGGAGGGGTAAATATGCTTTGAAGTTTCATGGCCTGAACATGCAGGAGGGTGTGAGGTGTGCAAAGGACAGAGCAAATTGGAATGGTGTGATTTATAGGGGATGATGTGCTGTCAAAGGGCTGAAACAGGGCATTTGAGTGGTATGAGGAACCATGGAAAGGTCTGTGGGACCTGGTTGTGGACAGAAGGCTCTGGTTTTGATGCATTATTCAAGACAGCTAGGAATGGATACGAGTAAATGAAGACAATTCTTTGTCTGTTCCTGGCACTACATTAATGATGTGAGAAATGGCCAACATGTAAGACAAAAATCAATTTCGATCTCAGCATTCTTTGTAATGATATCCAACTATCTATCTGTATCTGACACCTTTCCAATTGGAACTCCCTCATGAGGGTGGCCATGGCAACAGATTCTCCATAACTAAAGAACTCCAGTGCCACTTCTTAGCCTTTGGTGCCTCACCCTTAAGAGGCCACAGGCAGAGGGCAAGTCTAGTGCAGTGTTTGCAAAGGCTCCTATCTAATGTTCCTAACGACTATTATCTACTGCTCCTACCAATTTCCCAAAAGGCAGGGCTAGCACATAGTGCTCTGAAGGAAAATCTAGAGTTATAAAGAATGAGATGTGAGAGTTAAGTGTTGTCAGTGTTACATGTGACAAGTTGAGATTGTATGTTTGTGGACAGAATGTCAGTAGTCCACATGTTAGTGAGGTAACCAAATCCACAGCCTTTTATCCAAATAGATCCATTGAAATCTATTTCATTATCTGTTCCTAATATCCTTGTTAACACAAAATATGATCTAAAGAATATGTTTTCCATATGATGGTGAATAAACATCACAAACTCCTCCAAACCAACATAATTCAAACAAACATCTCTCCTGTCCCACCAAAATGTGTTTTTAAATCATAATCAGTCCCCATCTCTTTTTTCCATTCGTTCTAATCAAACGTCAATATGCTTTGGGAACCATTATTTTCCTTAATTGATCTTTCTTCTCAGACCACTTCCTTTGATCCTTAAGAGCTTCAAATCTACTACGTGCATTTTACAAGCCATTCTGTTTCACCAGACTAATATCTCACCTACATGCATCAAAGCAGACTATACATCATGCAACAGAATCAACCACATCTCCATGCTTCTATATCTTTTCATTATCACTTCCTCCTAAGCTTAATATCTTGCTCACAGTATAAATCTTATGAGCATTCAATAACACATGTTTTTGTATCATCTAATATCTTACAAACTGTACACTACACTTCAATTCATTAAGCACAATTACTATTATCCTATAAACTAATGTTGAAAAACCTTGAAAGTTGCTGAAACATCAACATTGAGCCTCTCTATATCAAAGTGGTATCCTAATGTTCATCTTCTGCAACAGTAACCGCTAACAGAATAAAATATAACGTGCATTCACATTCCCCAAGCTGCAACCTTTGTCAGTCTGTCTTAATGACTCACTGAAATTGATAGAGAAACAAACAAATTTGTCAACATGAATTGTGGCCAGCCATACTCATTCCTTTAGGCATAATAATGACCATTTTTTTTCTTTGTTATAATTAAGGAAATGATCATTATGCACACTCAATACATTTGACTCATGAGACCCAGAATCATAATCTGTGCACTGCTTTATTAGTATTATGATATCAAATTGTTTTATATAAAATCCACTTATGGCACTTAAATTTTCATTACTGATCAGCTGAAATGAGACTGTGCATCAGATTCACATTTCTATCAACAGATAGTGACAAACAAGTGATTTATGTTCCAGTAAAATACAAATCTGTAACAATGAACAAAACCTTTTATTCGTATAGAAACTTAAGACCTGTGTGTGAACTTTGCGAGAAAATATGCATTCAAAAAGAAATCTCAATATTTAAGTACAAATCCTAATCTAAATTTTTCTTCTAATCAATTATTACATACATTGAAGTTGTATTCATTTTACAGTGTCTTCTATTTAATGAAAATAAAATTGTTCTATATGCCAAAATTTATCTGAACAAAATAAGATGAAAAACAAAAAAGGACAACATGAAGAGATAGTACAGACCAGAAGCATTTCCTCTGAATCAACAATAATCTAATTCACATCTTGCTAAGTGGTACACATTATGCATAGAAATTTATACAGAACTAAAATCTCAGTATTACAGAATCTTATGACACTGGGTCGTCATGAGTATTTTACTGATGCGTTTCCTTGCCTTTGGTCAGAGGGTCTGTGTTTCATCTTGAATATCAGTAGAAAAATCAAAATAAAAGAGGGACACTGAACAAGAGAAAACTTTCAAGAAAGACATAAAGACACTAAAAAAATAATTATGTCAACAGACTCAAGAATATATAGAGAAAATGTTGGAAAAATATACAAAACACAGAAAAAAGATAAGAAATGGCAAAGAATAGAAAAGAGATAATACTACTTGTCAAAGTACAAAAAAACATGAAAGACCAGAAAGTTTAACGAGACAATGAAAAATTTGTGTGTATAGAAAAAGAGAAGACAGGTAAGGAGATTTAGGAGAAACGATGATGACTGGGATATGGAATCAAGAATGGAAAAAAAGGGAAATAAGAAACAGAATGGGAAAAGGATTCATAAACACTAATAGGAAAATTACAAATGGAAGATAAGGAATAAAAGGCAAAGGAAAAATAAAAGACAAATATGAAATATGAGGTAGATGAAAAGTGAGAGGAATAAGAAGGATAATTATAAAAAAAGGAACAGGAAAAAGGCACCACTGAAAAAGACAAAGAGATATATGTGGTACAGCAAGATGGATGAGGAATAGAATGCTAAATGAGGAAAAACAAGGAATGTGGAGTATGAGGCATAGTAAAAATGAACAAGAAACAAAAATCAAAAGAAGAAAAATGTAAAGGAAGAAAAAGATAGCAGAGGAAACAAAATAAATATGATATAAAAGATAAAAGTAGAAGAAGAGAGGAATTACAAAGAGAAGGTACAGAAAGATACTGACAAACAGATGAAAACAGTAAGTAACAACAAGAGGTACAGGAAGCAAAAGGTGAGGATCAAAAATGACAGGAAAGTACATAAAATTTGAGAAAAACATCTTGAGTCCAAGAGGAAAATAACAAAATGTATTGCTGGAAAGTATGAGGCTGATTGTGAGTTCCTTGACTGCCTGTTGGACACCGATATATGTAGGCTGATTCTTCACATACTTCAAAGGTGGTACATCAGAATCTTAAAATATTTCCCAAACATCATACAGAACACAAACAATTTTGCTGTTGAGTGTCATTCACAAGCAAGATAATAGTTCCTCTTAAAATCACACTTCAAGAACAAATCTGAGAACATAATAGACACTTATACAATATGACTGGTATCAGTTATTTGTTTAAACATCTGAGGGTCATCATTAGAACACTGCTGGAACTTTCACTATTGTGAGTCCATGCATTCTGGAAAGAGATGCAATGAGAAATGTGATAAGACTATAAGGAGATATATTCATTTAATGGTTGAGATGCTGTTAGGTTAAAACAAGTATTCATAAGATTATGATCAAAGTAGTATAGGCAAACCTTATATATACTAAATCTGCTTTTTAACTTAGCAATTAAAAACAACACAAGTGAAGATCAATTAATAGTTATTCACTGAGAACATTCAACTTAAAAGCATCTCCTAAAAATGTTTTCAAAAAGTAACAATATACAAAACTGTGACTGAGCATGGTAAAACTACACTCCAGTATTAATATAAAGACAGAAGAACCTCAGCAATTTCCTTGAAATTCAAAGAAGGCCTTTGCTTATTATGAATGAATGTGAACTGACATTGTGCTCTTAATGCAGTCATGGCAAATATAGGAACTATGAAGATATACAGCGATCTTATCAAAGACAAAACACAAACACAAAAATTATGTATCCTGAGGGAAAAGACAAGGAACAAAGGAACATGGGAAATATTTGAGTATCCAATGGAAAGGGAAGGAACATGGGAAATAATAGGACACCAGAGAGAACATAAGAGAACTTGGGGAACCATAAGGAACATCTGGCACACATAAGAAACATCTGGCACACACTGGAAATATGAGGAAACAAGAAGACTCATGAAAAATCTTTTAAAGTAAAAAAAATTGAAGGAAACATATGAAAATATGAGAGAACCTGGCAAAGGGTGGAAATAAGAGAAATTTTTAAGGAAAAGGATCTTTTTCAGCACGCAGACAACAGTACTGCATTGCATCTCTGGATCTTCAGCATCCCACAACTGATAAATCCCAATGTTAGAGAAGCAAAGAGCAGGTGTGATTGATGGCATGTAGTTTACTTTCCCCAAGAAAATCAGTACCCAAACTCACAAGAGTAGTATGAGGTATGAGTGCCTCACACTTGCCCATGAAGATGCTGTATCATCTTAATTCTAAAATTTTGAATTCTAGGTAAGGCTTACTAAAGATTCACAAACAGAATTCATCTGATTTCAAAGGGGGCCACAAATTAATGAGGGTATCAAAGGGAACTTGAAAGAACAATAAAAAAAATTTGAAAATATAAATGAAAGGGAGACAAAAGAACATAAGGGAGTCTGAAGAAACTGGGCATAAATAAACAAAATGAAATAAGGTGAAATGTATGGGAAAAAGAATGCACTGGAACTACCCGAGAGCAACAGGAAACCAAGAGACAATTTAAAGAATCATGAGTTTTTATGGAAGAACATGATACAAGGACAGAATTACAAGAGTGAACATGGAATAATGCAAAGAATCACAGTGGAACATTAGGAGACAGGTAAGAGCTTCAAAAACATTGAGGAATATTCTGGTAACCTATGATAGAAAAAAAGGAAGTCAGTCATACATAAAGGAGTACACAGCATATTAGGACACTGTAGAGATGCAGAAACACAGGGATAAGAAACAGATTATTAAGAACAAGAAAGAATTACACAGAAGAGATGGGTGTATAAGGAAATAATAGTCTGAAGAAATGGGAGATTATATAAAGAATAAAAGAAAGGACCATGAAAGGATGCAAGGTGACATTGGAGACTTGATGGAAACTGAGACAACATGAAGGGATGTATGGGAACATGAGTAGACATGGGATAACATGAGAGAATTTACAGTAATGTATAAATGTGTGCTTACAGACACATCTTAATACGTGAAGAGTATTCTAATAAAAGTGTGATAATTCATCTATCTGTTCATCTTAATATCTATATATATGGGGATGTAAAGTTTAATTTCTACCAAATTTCAATCTTTTCCTGATTTCTTTCTCTGATAATTCAGTTTTCTAAGTCTGGTTTTAATGTGGAATATGAAATACCTTCTTGAGAATTATCAAGGTTAGACTGTTCTTTTTAAGAAAAATCAGTTGCACATACAAAGCACTATGATTTTCAACAATGCTCAAGTTCACAGTCTGATGATACAACTATAATTAGCACATTCATTATTGAAAGTCTGGAATATGACATGTAATGACTACTGAGAGAAATGAGCGAATAAAGCAGCTAAAATGGGACACAATATTAAACAGAATAAAACAAAAAAAAAACAAAGCAAATAATTTAGATAATTGCCTAATAATATCTATAATCAAGAGAATCTTATCGTAATGAAGCTTGCAGATGTTTATACATTTCTAGGGATAATTACATGCACAAATTCAAAATCACAACAAACCTTTGGTGATGACCTCATATTCATCCATGTCTGGGCTTGATCCTTTACTCGATGTCGGACTATCGTTGTTCTGCTGAGTAAATGCAATATTATGCATTAGTATAAGAAAATGTTCCAGACCATTTTTTCTGAGGGAAAAAACCATACAGACTACTCCCTGATCCTTTAGCACTTTATCAACACTGCCTGAACTTCTTTCAGTTAATACTCAATTCCTTATTTGACTTCAGTTGAAATTCTTCCTAAATACACAAACTTCTTATTTCTGGGCACTAGATTTCTTAACGCAGAATAATGTTATGGTACATATTTACAAAATCATAGATTTATATATACCCAATACCAAATTCATTGCAGTGCTCTGTATCAAACAGTAACATAAAAGAGGGAGAGATGAAACACGGCAATCAAGTATCATAATAATAATAAAAAATAATTTATATATATTTCATTATCATTACTAAACATAATCACTGTTTCCCGTGTCAGCAAGGTAGTGTCAGGATACAGACGAAGAATGGCCCATCCATGCACATACATATATGTATATATATATTAAGTATGTTTGAGGAAAAGAATCTGGATGTTTTGGCTCTGAGTGAAACTAAGCTCAAGGGTAAAGGGGAAGAGTGGTTTGAGAATGTCTTGGTAGTAAAGTCAGCGGTTGGTGAGAGGACAAGAGCAAAGGAAGGAGTAGCACCACTCCTGAAGCAGGAGTTGTGGGAGTATGTGATAGAGTATTAGAAAGTAAAATCTAGATTGATATGAGTAAAACTGAAAGTAGATGGAGAGAGATGGGTGATTATTAGTGCCTATGTACCTGGTCATGAGAAGAAAGATCATGAAATGCAAGTGTTTTTGGAGCAACTGAGTGAGTGTGTTAGCAGCTTTGATGCATGAAACCAGGTTATAGTAATGGGTGATTTGAATGAAAAGGTGGGTAATGTGACAGTTGTGGGTATAATTGGTGTACATGGGGTGTTCAGTTTTGTAAATGGAAATGGTGAAGAGCTTGTAGATTTGTGTGCCAAAAAAGGACTGGTGATTGGGAATACTATGCTTAAAAAGAGAGATATACAAAAGCATACATATGTAAGTAGGAGAAATGGCCAGAGAGTGTTATTTAATTCACATGCATGTGGTATGCAAAAGGTTGGAGGTGGGTAGATTGGAAAGGCTAGTGATGAGATGAAGAAACTAAGATGCTAGTGAAACAGAAAAGAAAGGTGTTTGGATGGTATTTGCAGAGAAGTAGTGCATATGACTAGGGAATGTACAAGAAAAAGCAGGAGGAGGTCAAAAGAAAGGTGCAAGGGTTGAAAGAATTCTACCTCCTTCTTGTATTAAAATTTCTAAAAGAGGAAACAGGAGTCAAAGCAGGGAATGTTCATCCTCCTTGAAGGCTCAGACTGGGGTGTCTGAATGTGTGTAGATGTAACCAAAGTGAAGAGAGAGGAGATACAGTAGCATGTTTGTGGAAAGAAACCTGGATTTTCTGGTTCTGAGTGAAATGAAGTTCAAGGGTAAAGGGGATAAATGGTTTGGAAATGTTCTGGGATTACAGTTGGGATTGGCTTGAGGACAAGAGCTATGGAAGGAGTAGCACTACTCCTGAAACGGGTTGTGGGAGTGTGTGTTATAGTGTATAAAAGTAATTTCTAGATTGATGTGGGAAAACTGAAAGTAGATGGTGAGAGATGGGTGATTAATGGTGCTTATGCACCTGGTCATGAGAAGAAAGATCATGAGAGGGAAGTGTTTTGGGAGCAGTTGAGTGAGTGTGTTAACAGTTTTGGAGCATGAGACTAGGTATTAGTGATGGGTGATTTATATGCTAAGGTAGGTAATGTGGCAGTTGAGGGTATAATTGGTGTGCATGGATTATTCAGTGTTATGAATGAAAATAGTGAGAAGCTAAAGAAATGTATGCTGAAGAAAGACTGGTGACTGTGTAAACCTGATTTAAAAAGAGAGATATACACATGTCTATGTATGTAAATAAGAGAGATGGTCAATGGGCATTATCAAATTAGGTATTAATTGATTGGTGTGTAAAAGAGATTTTTTTGGATGAAATGTGCTAAAAGGGACAGCTGGTGAGGCAAGGGTGAAGATTTGTGGAGGTTTCTGAAAAAGAGGAGACAATGTCACGGAGAAGAGAGTGATGAGAGTACATGAGCTTGGAAAGGAGACTTATATGAAGAAAGAACTGGAAAGACGTGAGTGTAGAATGGCAAAAGGTGAGAGCATATGAAGTGAGGAGAATGAGTGAGGAATGGGAGGTATTTAAGGAAGCAGTGATGGCATGTGCAAGAAATGCACGTGGCATGCAAAAGTGGGAGATAGGAGGATCAAAAAGGGTAGTGAATGGTGGGATGAAGAAGAAAAGTTGCTAGTGAAAGAGAAACGAGAGGCTTTGGGCGGTACATACAAGGAAGAAGTGCAGGAGGTCAAGATGAAGGTGGAGGTGTTGAAAAAGAGAGCAAATGAGAGTTGGGGTGAAAGAGTATCAATAAACTTTAGGGAGAATAAAAAGATGTTTTGGAAGGAGGTAAATAATGTGTGAAAGACAAGAGAACAAATAGGGACATTGGTGAAGGGAACAAGAAGGGAAGTGTTAACAGATAGTGATGGAGTGAGTATTTTGAAGGACTGTCAAATAAGTTTGATGATAGAATGGCAGATGGTAGAGTGTTTGGGTCAGGGTGGTGTGTATAATGAGTCAGGGAGACTAATTTGGTGAGAAAAGAAGGTAGTGAAGCCTTGTGGAAGATGAAATGTGGAAAGGTGGCTGGAGTGGATGGGATTGCAGTTAAACTGATTGGTTGGTAAGGATATTCAATGTAAGTATGGATCATGGTGAAGTGCCTGAAGATTGGAGGAATGCATGTATAGTGCCACTGCATACAGGCAAAGGGGATAAAGATGAATGTTCAAACTACTGATGCATAGGTTTGTCAAGTATACCTGGAAGATTGTATGGAAGGGTATTGATTGAGAGGGTGAAGGTATGTAAAGAGCATCAGTTTCAAAAGTGGTAGAGGATGTGAGGATAAGGTGTTTGCTCTGAAGAATGTGTGAGAAACAATTAGAAAACAGATGCATTTACATGTGGCATCTATGGATCTGGAGAAGGCATATGATAGGGTTGACAGAGATCCTTTGTGGAAGGTCTTAAGATCATATGGTGAGGGAGGTAAGCTGTTAGAAGCAGAGAAATTTTTATTAAGGGTGTAAGGCATGTGTACCAGTAAGAAGAGAGGAGAGTGACTGATTTACAGTGAGGGTCAGTCTGCGTCAAGGGTATGTGATGTCACCATGGTTGTTTGATTTGTTTATGGATGAGCTGGTGATTAAGATAAATGCAAGAGTTTTGGAGGGGGTAGCAAATATGCAGTCTGTAGGGATAAGAGAGCCTAGAAAGTGAGTCAGTTGTTCACTGATGATACAGCACTGGTGGTCATTTCAAGACTGAAAGTGCAGAAGTCAGTGACTGAGTTTGGAATCTGAGAACAAAGAAAGTTGAGAGAAAACATGAAACAAAGCAAGATTATTGGGTTCAGCAGGGATGAGGGACAAATTAGTTGGGATATAGGTCTAAATGGAGAAAAATTGGAGGAAGTGAAGTGTTTTAGATATCTGAGAGTGGACTTGGCAGCAAATGGAACTTGGAAGCAGAAGTGAGTCATAGGGTGGAGGAGGGGGCAATGGTCTGAGAGAGATGAAGAATGTGTGGAAAGAGAGAACATTATCTCGGAGAGCAAAAATAGGTGTTTGGAGGAACAGTAGTTCCAACAATATCATATGGTTGTGAGGCATGGGCTAAAGACAGGGCTGTACAGAGAGGATGGTGGATGTGTTAGAAATTAAATGTTTGAGGACAATATGTGGTTTGATTGAGTAAGTAATGAAGGGGGGTAAGAGAGATGTGTTAATAAAAAGCATGTGGTCAAGAAAGCAGAGGAGCTTGTGTTGAAATGGTCTGGTTACATGGAGAGAATGAGAGGAAAGGTTGACAAAGAGGATATATTTGTCACAAGTGGAGGGAACAAGGAGAAGCAGGAGACCAAATTGGAGGTGGAAGGATGGAGTGAAAAAGATTTTGAGTGACTGAAGCTGGAACATGCAGGAGGGTGAAAAGCATATATGCAATAGAGTGAACTGGAATGATGTGGTACACTAGAGTTGATGTGCTACCAGTGGACTGAACCAGGGAATGTGACACATCTACGGTAAACCACGGAAAGGTCTATGGGGCCTGAATGTGGATAAGGAGCTGTGGTTTCCGTGCATAACACATAACAGCTAGAGAATGGATGTGAACAGATATGGCTTTCTCTGTATGTTTCCTGGTGCTACTTTGCTGTAGCACAGGGTGGTGATGCTGTTTCCTGTAAGGCAGGGTGATGCTAAGAAATGGATAAAAGCAAGCAAGTATGAAATGAATATGTACATGTGTATATATGTGTGTTCCATACATATTTGCCATTACCCATATTAGCGAGGTAGTGTTAAGAACAGAGGATTGAGCCTAAGAAGGAATATCCTCATGATAAGTTCCCAAGTGTATTTTCGTGTAATGATCACATTGTTAGGAGAAATAAAAGAATGAGATGGAAGATGTAGGATAGTCATTTGATATACAAGGAAGAGACGTACTTGAGACACCACTGGTAAACAAGCATTAATGGATGGTAGTGTTCAGGTTGTTGTTTGGGTCTGGCATCATGCCTCTGTCATACAATCTTTATTATGTGAACAAGAGAGAGAACTGTTCACAAATTTTGCCTACGAGAATGCTATCCAGTTTGTGAAGACCTTCACTGATATTAATGTTACAAATCTTTGTGTATCTAATAATACAAGATTTATTGATATTTCTCATGGTAAAAGACTTAAAGTTAATTACTGATTTGGCATTACTCCAGTCAATACAATGGATGTAACATCAGGAACTGAGCCTTTGGGGAAAAATCCTCACCTTGCTCCTTCTATTTTCTACTTTTGAAAGTGATAATACAGAATAGGAGGATTTTCAGCCTACCAACTCCCATCCCATTTGGGTGCATTGTACAACATGAAGATGATACACAGTTAGTGATGTTTCTCTCCTAACCATTGGGATATATGAATAACTAGCTATCAATGGTTAAAAATGCTAAATTGGCACTTCAGCATATATTCTGATAAAAAAAAAGTTAATGTACGTTGTTAGGAAACACTGCACACAAAGCAAGGCCAAGTGCACAAACACTGCACATGATGATGAAGATTAACTTCGTTGTACAAAATGAAAAGAACCAAAGCTTGCAACTGTATTATGACAATATTTTACTTGGTGCAGTCAGTTACTGAAACTGAACAGTGATGCTCATACCAAATCATATAGTAGAGCTTATACCAAACTAGTATATAAAAAGGTATTCATGCAGAAAGGAAGGAGGGCTGCCCATACTAATGACTGGTTTGAATGCTATAACTTCAAGTATCAAATGTTTGGTTGTTTTCTATGACTGGGTTGAAATATCAGTCAGATGACTGACTGCAATATGCTGAACACAAAAAACGAAAATACTTGTAAAATCAAGGAAATATAATAAAATTCAGTTTGTGACAATAAAATTAATAATGAAAAAAATTCATAGATGCTTACGACTGATTAATTACTTGATGAAACTTAAGAGAAAAAAAAGGCTGAGAGGTAGCACAGAGATTCAACTCTTTCTTATAGGATTTTTCTGTAATAAAAAATGATACTCATTTGATTACATTAACCTAATCTGTAAAACAGTCACATAGACTATGTAAAACTAGGTCTTACCTATGGCAATGGCACTGGAAATTTTAATGAATATAATGTCAAAACAAAGAAATTATTAAACAAAAGAAATTATTAGTGTGCTATAAAGAGTTCATACACACAAAATTCTAAAATCAGATGTTAGTGAAAAATAAAAACTTGGTTAGTAGGCCTTGCATGCCCATGATACTAGGTGTACTAGGTTGAGTGAAGAGCACTACAATCTGTTACATTCCAAAAACAGGAGAGGGTTTGGTATGCAAGTATGAGCCACACCACAGCCACAACGCTCCTTACTGGGCTAACAGTGGCGGGTTCAGGGCCCTTTTGAAGTGTGGCTTCTTGGGGCACAGCGGATTTCAGAGGACTGCTGGGTACTTCTTCTTGCACTGCCTCAGCTAAAGCAGCTTCTACGCTCTCCTGTGCAATCTCATCTGTTGGTGTTGAGGCTGAAGAATCTGGAGGTGTGCGGGTGATGGGGGACACACATACTGTGGATGTGTTGGGGGACGTATCAAGGGCAAGAGTCTTTGCTGCAGTTTGAGTATTTTGGTGAGAAGCTCCTAAATTCTTTTCTACATCACTAATCGCTACTACTGTTGTGGCGGAGGATGACTCATCTGTAGACAAAGGCGACTGCTCAGATGGAACTTCCTCTCTTTGTGCTGCTGGATGAGTAGGTACAACCTGTGATGGTTGGTGTGGTGTGAAGGTATCCGTGGTGGCTGTAGCAAGTAGTTCCAGAGCAGCACGGGTTGTTGAAGCTGCCACTGATTCAGCAATGGCTTCCAAAGAGGGGTTGACTGGAAGTGGTTCTGCATCTTGGGAGACTTCCAGGTTCTCTTGGGACTGAAGAGTCTGTGTAGGTGATTTGAAATTACTATTTCTGTGTTTCTCCCTTTGGACGTGAGGTGGTACTGGGCTACTTTGGCATGGCATAGTTTGCTGATTTGGATCAATTAAAGTCTGTTTTTTGTTTACTTTTGCTGATGATATAACATTACTTTGAACAGAAGTCTTACCCTCTCCATTAACTGCCTCCAAGGCATCCTTTGGAGTAACTTTTGCTTCACTTCCTCTAGTAGTTTCAGAACTTATATGACATATTTGATCGGTTACATTATGATCGGATGTTAGAGTACTTATGGAGGTTGTTAATGGAGAAGCTAAAGGAGCTGAACCTGTCGCTACTTTGGGCTCTGAAGCTAACAAATCTATTTCTTTATGCCTTACTGAAGGAACATCACATTCTTGCTTTGATAAGTCTTTAGCAATGTTAGGTGATGAGGATGTGTCTTGTCCCTCCTTAGCAGGTATTATGGTGTGTAAACTAGAACCCAATTCATCACGATGTTCCATGCCTAAAAAAGCAAGACTTACATGACTAGTCACTATGCAAGGAACTGCTCCAGCCTCACTTGCTTCAATTTCCACATTTTGCACGGGCGTTGACCCAACCACCTTAGCATCCTTAACTAGCAGTTGTGTTTCTGAAGGAAGAAGTGCATCAAGGAGAATTTCTGTTACTTGGGATTGGATTGGACTCTTGCTGCCTCCTTTTGTCTCTACTCCATCCTTATCATGGTGAAAAGAGGTATTCAGACCAAGAACAGCAATGCTATGCTCTTCATCAGTCTGAGTACTATGTTCTTTACTATGAGTTACAGGAGTTTGAAAGGATAAAGATGTCTGAGTCTCCTGGCCTCTGCATATTGACTCAGATTCTTCATCCACTCCTCCACATGCATGATCTATCTTTAATACATGAGCATTACCTCCAGTCTTTCCTGGCAAATCCTTACCTCCTGCTCCTGCTTGGACTTGATCTTCCTCAGCAAATGACACAAAATCAGACACATCAGCTCCAGTCTCTGTAGCTTCAGACGAACCTTCTTCTCCTCCAGTCTCACTGCTTATGAGTGCATCTGAAGGCAATTTAAATGTTACCTCCTTTGTAACTGCAGTTGAAGGTTTTCCTTTGACAATATCTTTTTGGTGTACAGCTTTATCTAGTGAATCAGTATTTTCTTCAGGTTGGTGACCTCTTGAAGATTCTTGAGGACTAGTAGAATCAGACATGAATGCTGTACTCTGAGGAATTGTGGAACGTGGCTTTGTGGATTCAGTGGCCGTTTTAAAATTTGGTTCTGCAACCTGAATTGGTTTTGTATGTTGCACTGGCTGAGATGATGAAGAGGAAAGTATGGTTGTCTCAGCATGCTTATGTTTAGGAACTGCAGATGGTTTATCCTGAGCTGATACCAGTTCTTCACTTGACCGAGTAATGCCTGCCTGAGCTTTTACAGATGGAATGCCTGCTTCTGCCTCTTCCTGAGATGAGGGTACTTGTTTTTTTGGAGTTAAAAGCTCATTCTGATATTCAATTAATTCAGCCTTTTTTCCACATGCAGCATCTACTGCTGATGTCTGGGAAGAAGGTATAGCCACTTCTACCTTCCTAGAAGGTGGAGCACCGTTTGCTGTGGTGAAGACGGGTGGAGTAGCATCTATCTTTATCTCCTTTGATAAAACTTCATCATCCTCCAGAACCTCTTCCTCAGAGGTTGAGTCATCTACCTGTGCTTTCCCAAGATGATCTTGTACCTGCCCTGCCTCTAGTGGTGGAACCCCACCTACCAAAAGTTCTGAGAAACTAGACAACTGGTCTACCTGGAGCTCCTGAAGGTGATGCCGAAGAGATGTGGGGAGAGACGTGTCCTCGCTTAGCGTTGTTGTCAGTGCCTCACTGCTCAAGTCTTCTTCACTTGTTATATCACCCACCTCCTCCTATACACAAAATGAAAATACATTAAATAATTTAATACAAAAAAAATTATTGTTTTTGTAAAGACTTCCTATTTTTCTGCTTAAAACCTCTACAAAACAACAAACTGAAGGATTCAACTGGACTTCCTGAGGATAAAACAGTGCCTGTATTAACTTAGTGGACAGAGTCATGATTATAAAGGTTTGCGGAACAAATATAAGCCACATCAACAGGCACTTGATATTGTACAGCAGCATAGTTAAAATCAACATGAAGAGTTATAGTTAACTTTGATGCGATATACTCTACTACATCGCTCAAACTAGCATTAAATGGTGTACTAATAATTCTTGACATGACAAAGCTTAATTAGTCTAAGGAATGAATAATAAATGATTCAAAGAACAATAGTCCAATGCACTCAGCCCTTGATTAAATGATATTTAGTAAGGGATATATGTAAAAACAACCTGTCTGTTGATCTGGAAAAGTCATTTTGTTTCAAATATCAAAAGGGGATGTGGCACTCACAGTATCTTGGGTCTAGAATTTTCTTATAATATCTCAGAAGTATTACGCATTCAAAAATCTTAATACCAGAAACACAAGTCAATGAAGAAAACGTTTACAACTAAGAAGTGCAAGAGACATTTTCTTACACTTGCCATCGATTCCTGAATCCAAGGAATTACTCACAAGCTCAATCTAATACATTCTTCTCCCAAGTCATTTTCATTTCTCTTTAAAAATTCTGCTGTAACGTAACAGCTTCAATAAAAATTCAAAAGTTGTAAATGTATCAGAATACAAATCATCTGAAAATAATAAAACAGTTGATATGAATTCCTTTAAACTGTTACATTTTGGTTCAATAATTACATATAAATGATACATATGAATGAAATGCATGAGTCTACAATGGATTAAACAAAACAACTTAATAAGCAATTGTGTAACAATAACATCATTTCAATATACAAAAAGGCAAAATGAAACACTCAAAACATCTAGGCTACACTTCTCAAACACTGTATGAATTCAAAACATTTCTTCCATGCTAACCCTTTCAGCTCAATCTTGTAGAAGATCAAATTCATGTCATGCATTCCCAGCAAATATCATCATACAAAATTTCATACACAAACTGAGAAAAAAAGAAAATTTTACATTTCAAAAGTTCATGGGAATTGGTATAATGCTTTCAGTGAAAAATAGATAAAACTAAAGTTGCAATCACTCGTTTCCATTTGTTTTTCTTTTTCAAGTGTCATTTAAATTTCCTATTTGTATGTTTCAAGATGCTTGAGCAAAAGTATCATAAATGCATTCTTTTCCTGTATCATGTTCTTTGCAGAATCAGATCATTAGATCATTCAATAAGGGAATACCCATGATAAATAAAAATCAAGGACTGATTGTATAGGTTGTACCTCTTTAATCCAGCAACCTTTGGACCTGGCCACTGCTGGACCACAGAAAATGCCGGAAAACACAATTTGACCCCTGAGTCATACACAGTTGACAATCCAATCTCATATTACTCAAACAAGGTCTTTACAAAAGTCCCTTTTATTTAATCTTTTTAATAACTCCACCTTTTCAAGCATATATAATGATTTATGCTTATGCTTATTAGTAGAGGCACCATCTTCTGCACCTCTTGGTCTCTTGGATGACATCCTGAAGAGCTAAAATACCGCTGAATACAAGAAATTAACAGGACTATTAATTAAATTGGCTGCAGTGTAAACAGATTTTGGCACCTTAGCACTGCTAACAGTGCTGCCCTGATGGCAGATCCACAAACTAATAACTAATGGCAGCAGATTCAAAAGGTGCCAGACCATGGAGTTGCTGGACCATAGAGCGCTGGATTAGAGAGGTACAACATGTATTTCAAGGATTGTTGGTTTACTTAACAAAATGATATTTGCCCATCAACTTCAATCCATTCTCGGATAATGCATGTATCATTTACAGCATCAAATATCTTTTATATTTGTTCTAATCCAAATACTGTACTTTTATTTCTGCAAAGTGACTCTAACAACAAGGGAAAGAATCATATGAGGATTTGCAAAAAACTCATCTCATCATCTGTGTATATGGCATCTTGTTCTACATGAACAATACAGAAATCTAAGAATATAATCTATGGTAACAGGAAGCAGATCTAGACACAAAAGATACCTTATATCTTGATAAGATCATGTAACAAATATAATTATACAATTTCATCTAAGTATACAAACCTTCCAGCTGAGGATGTCCCATTAATTTACAAAAAAAGAAAAAAGATGGGTGGTGAATTATGAAACTCACTTATATTTCTTAGGATAAGATACGGGAGCAGACTGTACAGTAAATGGAACACATACCTATGAAATGTGATAACAATTCAAGATTGCTATCCTGTATTCAGATATGCATGTTATGGAAACATAGGCCAAATTATTTTGATAATATGTGATTCAGTGACATTAAAGTACAAACATAGAAATGAGCCTTGTGTTTTGTTATCTGCATTATACGGTGGAAGGGAAAATTTACCTTCAGTTTTAAACAACCAATTTTTCACTAATACAAAGTCTGTCATTCATCACTTGATGCTGAATTTTCTATATTTTCCCAGTTCATATACTGTCATCAAAATCTGTCTAGAGTTTCTGATTAGGAAAAAGCAATTAAAAGTTCTTAATTCTCCCCAATCTATTGAGACATATGAGGCTCAATTTTTGAAAGCTTACAAGGATTAGTTTGATAAAGTAAAAAATCAATCCAATATCCTAGAATGAGATATCAACATATGAAAACAATACAATGGTTCTTGGTTCAAGGGCTTTAGTTCAACCAAAAATCATTAGAATGAAATCAGCAGAATGACAGGTACAGATTGGTCATGTAAAGGTCATTTCCTTACAATTTTGATAAATGAACATAAATGATGGCACAAGTCTAAGATCTGATAGCATATGCTGGATGTCATATTGCAGAATTACAAAATTTTCATCACATTTAATAGGTTTTACATCCCAATCCAGCTAACGGAAATAGATAATACAGGTTTGATAAACATTTAAACATGCTGAGCTGTGGGAGAAATTTATGACTTAGCACACTGCAGCTGGAGGTCTGAGTAATGTCATTTTCTTAGATCACACTGTTTGAATGAATGTTGTTCTAAAAAAGTGACATCCATGCCATATAAACAGAGTCTGACTCAAATACCTCAATAAATCAACCAATAAAGTCAAAAGTATTCCAGCTGTATGGAACTTTCAAACAAAAATGGGCAGGATTACAGTTCTCAGGGCATACACTGAGAATATATCACAAGATGAAAAGAGCTACAATAGTGCACATGCTACCTTGATGAAAAAGTAAAATTCATAGTGACAGAGAAACACAGCAGGCTTACCACTTGTCATGCTTGAGAGGAACATGCATTCTACAGACAGTCTATAATACACCCTAAGAGTTTCCAATATTCATTCACATCTGACTCATTCTTTTTTATTTCAATCAACTTACTGCATACATAAAAATACTTAGTAATTCAACTTGCATCTTCATTAACCAACAAGGCATGACAATACTCCCCATATCAAAATTATATAGCTTTTCCAAGTTCGTTTACGCGAGCTAACAATATCTCAAGAGAAGGTTGCATGAAATATTGAAAACTTAATTTATTTTTCAAACATGAAAATACAAAAGACAGATGAATGTTCTTATCATAATGGCAATGAATACCTCAGGAATTTACTATAGGATAAATATTGTTGTTTTAGCTAATATTGTGAAGGTCACTATTTCTCAAATGTATCAAGAAATTATCAGTTGTGTAGCACAAAATATTAACACCTTACAATAGGTGTTATATTTGTCCACCATGGTTCTTGGATTCCTTGACTATTTCTCAGTGAGGTTAGTAGATCTGCATATAAATTTTGTCCTTTCTAATTCAATTCCCAAGTACTAATAATTCAATCTGAGTGGGCTGCTCTCTCTATATAACAGATAAATCATTCATTATGATCATAACTAGAACATGGAGAATCTTCCCAATACACTAATAAATTCCGTGTGTTGTAAAAGGCGACTAAAAGGGGAGGGAGTGGGGGCTGGTAATCCTCCCTTCCAGTTTTGACTTTTCCAAAAGAAGAAACAGAGAATGGGGCCAAGTGAGGATTTTCCCCCCTCAGGCTGTCCTCTGTTCTTAACGCTACTTCAATAATACGGGAAATGGCGAATATGCATGAAAAAATGAAAATAAATAAGCAATCTAAATCTTCTCCACTTTTAGTTCAATTTACCTTTCAGATTTCAGTTAGATGCCTCCAATTCTAAAAGAAACATTCAAATTCAGAAAGTATTCAGGTTTCATCTCATTTTGCTCATTACTTAAAAGTCATTCAACATTAGCAAGTTGGAAATAACAAATTAGTTTATTGGTGAATTAGCAATAGTATTCATTTACTTAACATGAGAATGTTTGAACAATCCCAAAAAGGAAATCTATTGTTTCACTGTAGCCATATCACGATCATGTCCGTGTCAACTCGTACCTCTATATTGTATATCTAAATGTAAAAGTTACATTCTCATTTGCAAAAATCAATATGATTCAGCTATAAATATATTAGACTATTGTTTACAATTTTAATCACGGTAATGAATTTTGATCATAAAAGTCTGACAACTATGCTTTGACAGGTGTACTGTGAGCATATCAGCAAAGTCTCAATTGTCAGTCATGCCACTGGATTGCTTATCAGTGGCAGTCCAAACTGAAAAAAAAGTGATCACCAAATTACCTTTACATTCTTGACTTGCAGGCTGTAATCCACAATAAACATAACAACTGCCATTAGATGGTAACTCTCCTACTTATTCCTTACTTGCCATGCTGCTTCTCAGAATGGACATGTCCAGAGTAGGCTGAGTACGAGGGGGACTGTGGTGTACCCCTATAGTTTGCTCTAGTCTCAGCATAGAAATACCATAAGTGTTGTGTGCCCAAAACTACTTATCTATGCTTGAAACATTCTGTGAACTATGATGTTATATCACAGCTTAATAATTATAAAACAATACTATCAACCATTCATTCACAACTAAAATTAACTTTCTTTTAGCTGTAAATGACAAAAGCAGGAAAAATCAAAAATGTTTTTCAACAAACCGTCTAATCTTTTGCACAAGATTAAGTAGACTTTTTTGAACAAAGAAACCTTCAGTTTGAATACAAGTTAAGCCATACCTAAATACAACAACAACAAAATTTGTAGCACACTATGTCCTCTAGAATTAAAGTCAAATTACCAAGACCATCATAATAATCTGGTAATGTGTTAACTTATGGAACAAGGTAAATGCAATGACTGGGTAGAGTTGGTGGAGTTGACTTTCTATGTATGCACATAACCAGTCACTCCAATGTGTCCAGAAACCCAAACTAGCTAACTTCCTCTCAGTTGGAAAGTTATTGCCAATGAAAAGTGGGGAAACTCATGAAAAGATGATGGAGTACAGGCCTACATCACAAATATTCATACATCAAAACCCTATCCTACATAGCTGTCATAATAGACTTAATCAACTTGAATATCATGGAGTCATAGTTCCTTTCAAACAAAAAAGATAATATTTAGTCGAAAGGCAAATATCCATGAAACCTGAGCAGTGAAATATTCATTTTTTATTCATCTGTAAATAGGTTAGATTACTTTCATCAATCATGATAGCTTTCACATTTGGATAATGTCAGTCATGAGTACAATGTAAACACTTTGCTGAAAAAACAATCTGAACTCATTATTATATCCATAATCTACCTTCTGTTGAGAAAAGAATATAAACTTATCCTTAGGTTTAAAATCAATCTATCTTATATCTAATCTTGTCATAGATCTAAAACTTCTGAAAAAGACAAAGAGAGAAATTAACCCTTTTTGCTTTAAAATGTCAATAAATGAACAATCTTTTCCTAAAATTTACCAACCAGACAGAAAAAGTAATAACCAAAACTAATCTCCCTGGATAATCAAAGATTCAAAATAATGGACTTCGTTAAAAAATAATTTTTCTTAAGAACCACAAAGACACATGTCTGAGTTCTAGGAGAACTATAGTAAGAACTATAAAAACAGGTTAAATATATATTACAATCGAGGCTTAGTGGATTAAAGGTATACTGCAAAAAGGCAGATTACTTTTGATATTTTTTCAGTCACAAGTATTTCAGAATTTCTATAAAGATTCCATCCTATATCAAAAGAACATGTTATCTATGAAAAAACTGGTCATCATGGCCTTAAACAAGGCACACAGTATATATATATATTATCATTATTATTATCATACTTCGTCGCTGTCTCCCGCGTTAGCAAGGTAGCGCAAGTAAAAGATGAAAGAATGGCCCAACCCACCCACATGCACATGTATATACATACACGTCCACACACACACACATATACATACCTATACATTTCAACGTGACTGAGTTTGGTAAAGTGTGTGGAAGAAGAAAGTTAAGAGTAAATGTGAATAAGAGCAAGGTTATTAGGTACAGTAGGGTTGAGGGTCAAGTCAATTGGGAGGTGAGTTTGAATGGAGAAAAACTGGAGGAAGTGAAGTGTTTTAGATATCTGGGAGTGGATCTGTCAGCGGATGGAACCATGGAAGCGGAAGTGGATCATAGGGTGGGGGAGGGGGTGAAAATTTTGGGAGCCTTGAAAAATGTGTGGAAGTCGAGAACATTATCTCAGAAAGCAAAAATGGGTATGTTTGAAGGAATAGTGGTTCCAACAATGTTGTATGGTTGCGAGGCGTGGGCTATGGATAGAGTTGTGCGCAGGAGGATGGATGTGCTGGAAATGAGATGTTTGAGGACAATGTGTGGTGTGAGGTGGTTTGATCGAGTAAGTAACGTAAGGGTAAGAGAGATGTGTGGAAATAAAAAGAGCGTGGTTGAGAGAGCAGAAGAGGGTGTTTTGAAATGGTTTGGGCACATGGAGAGAATGAGTGAGGAAAGATTGACCAAGAGGATATATGTGTCGGAGGTGGAGGGAACGAGGAGAAGAGGGAGACCAAGTTGGAGGTGGAAAGATGGAGTGAAAAAGATTTTGTGTGATCGGGGCCTGAACATGCAGGAGGGTGAAAGGAGGGCAAGGAATAGAGTGAATTGGAGCGATGTGGTATACAGGGTTTGACGTGCTGTCAGTGGATTGAATCAAGGCATGTGAAGCGTCTGGGGTAAACCATGGAAAGCTGTGTAGGTATGTATATTTGCGTGTGTGGACGTGTGTATGTACATGTGTATGGGGGGGGGGGGTTGGGCCATTTCTTTCGTCTGTTTCCTTGCGCTACCTCGCAAACGCGGGAGACAGCGACAAAGTATAAAAAAAAAAATATATATATATATATATTTAGATATCTGGGAGTGGATCTGGCAGCGGATGGAACCATGGAAGCGGAAGTGGATCATAGGGTGGGGGAGGGGGCGAAAATTCTGGGAGCGTTGAAGAATGTGTGGAAGTCGAGAACATTATCTCGGAAAGCAAAAATGGGTATGTTTGAAGGAATAGTGGTTCCAACAATGTTGTATGGTTGCGAGGCGTGGGCTATGGATAGAGTTGTGCGCAGGAGGATGGATGTGCTGGAAATGAGATGTTTGAGGACAATGTGTGGTGTGAGGTGGTTTGATCGAGTGAGTAACGTAAGGGTAAGAGAGATGTGTGGAAATAAAAAGAGCGTGGTTGAGAGAGCAGAAGAGGGTGTTTTGAAGTGGTTTGGGCACATGGAGAGAATGAGTGAGGAAAGATTGACCAAGAGGATATATGTGTCGGAGGTGGAGGGAACGAGGAGAAGAGGGAGACCAAACTGGAGGTGGAAAGATGGAGTGAAAAAGATTTTGTGTGATCGGGGCCTGAACATGCAGGAGGGTGAAAGGAGGGCAAGGAATAGAGTGAATTGGAGCGATGTGGTATACCGGGGTTGACGTGCTGTCAGTGGATTGAATCAAGGCATGTGAAGCGTCTGGGGTAAACCATGGAAAGCTGTGTAGGTATGTATATTTGCGTGTGTGGACGTATGTATATACATGTGTATGGGGGGGGGTTGGGCCATTTCTTTCGTCTGTTTCCTTGCGCTACCTCGCAAACGCGGGAGACAGCGACAAAGTATAATAATAAAAAAAAAAAATATATATATACATACACAGACATATACATATATACACATGTACACAATTCATACTGTCTGCCTTTATTCATTCCCATCGCCACCCCACCACACACGCAATAACAACCCCCTCCCCACACATGTGTGCGAGGTAGCGCTAGGAAAAGACAACAAAGGCCACATTCGTTCACACTCAGTCTCTAGCTGTCATGTATAATGCACCAAAACCACAGCTCCCTTTCCACATCCAGGCCCCACAGATCTTTCCATGGTTTACCCCAGACGCTTCAAATGCCCTGGTTCAATCCATTGACAGCACGTCAACCCTGGTAAACCACATCGTTCCAATTCACTCTATTCCTTGCATGCCTTTCACCCTCCTGCATGTTCAGGCCCCAATCACTCAAAATCTTTTTCACTCCATCTTTCCACCTCCAATTTGGTCTCCCAATTCTCCTCGTTCCCTCCACCTCTCACACACATATCCTATTGGTCAATCTTTCCTCACTCATTCTCTCCATGTGACCAAACCATTTCAAAACACCCTCTTCTGCTCTCTCAATCACACTTTTTATTACCACACATCTCTCTTACCCTTTCATTACTTACTTGATCAAACCACCTCACACCACATATTGTCCTCAAACATCTCATTTCCAGCACATCCACCCTCCTGCGCACAACTCTATCTACAGCCCACGCCTCGCAATCATATAACATTGTTGGAATTACTATTCCTTCAAACATACCCATTTTTGCTTTCCAAGATAATGTTCTCGACTTCCACACACTCTTCAACGCTCCCAGAACTTTCGCCCCCTCCTCCACCCTATGATTCACTTCCGCTTCCATGGTTCCATCCGCTGCCAAATCCACTCCCATATATTTAAAACACTTCACTTCCTCCAGTTTTTCTCCATTCATACTTACCTCCCAATTGACTTGTCCCTCAACCCTACTGTACCTAATAACCTTGCTCTTATTCACATTTACTCTTAACTTTCTTCTTTCACACACTCTACCGAACTCAGTCACCAGCTTCTGCAGTTTCTCACATGAATCAGCCACCAGTGCTGTATCATCAGCGAACAATAACCGACTCACTTCCCAAGCTCTCTCATCCACAACAGACTGCATACTTGCCCCTCTTTCCAAAACTCTTGCATTCACCTCCCTAACAACCCCATCCATAAACAAATTAAACGACCATGGAGACATCACGCATCCCTGCCACAAACCAACATTCACTGAGAACCAATCAATTTCTTCTCTTCCTACACATACACATGCTTTACATCCTCGATAAAAACTTTTCACTGCTTCTGACAACTTGCCCCCACACCATATATTCTTAATACCTTCCACAAAGCATCTCTATCAACTCTATCATATGCCTTCTCAAGATCCATAAATGCTACACACAAATCCATTTGCTTTTCTAAGTATTTCTCACTTACATTCCTCAATGCAAACACCTGATCCACACATCCTCTACCACTTCTGAAACCACACTGCTCTTCCCCAATCTGATGCTCTGTACATGCCTTCACCCTCTCAATCAATACCCTCTCATATAATTATCAGGAATACTCAACAAACTTATACCTCTGTAATTTGAGCACTCACTTTTATCCCCTTTGCCTTTGTACAATGGCACTATGCAAGCATTCCGGCAATCCTCAGGCACCTCACCATGAGTCATACATACATTAAATAACCTTGCCAACCAGTCAACAATACAGTCACCTCCTTTTTTAATAAATTCCACTGCAATACCATCCAAACCTGCTGCCTTGCCACAAAGCTTTTACTACCTCTTCTCTGTTAACCAAATCATTTTCCCTAACCCTCTCACTTTGCACACCTCCTCGACCAAAACACCCTATATCTGCCACTCGATCATCAAACACATTCAACAAACCTCCAAAATACTCACTCCATCTCCTTCTCACATCACCACAACTTGATATCACCTCCCCATTAGCCCCGTTCACTGATGTTCCCATTTGTTCCCTTGTCTTACGCACTTTATTTACCTCCTTCCAAAACATCTTTTCATTCTCCCTAAAATTTAATGATACTCTCTCACCCCAACTCTCATTTGCCCTCTTTTTCACCTCTTGCACCTTTCTCTTGACCTCCTGCCTCTTTCTTTTATACATCTCCCACTCATTTGCATTATTTCCCTGCAAAAATTGTCCAAATGCCTCTCTCTTCCCTTTCACTAATAATCTTACTTCTTCATCCCACCACTCACTACCCTTTCTAATCTGCCCACCTCCCACACTTCTCATGCCACAAGCATCTTTTGTGCACTCCATCACTGCTTCCCTAAATACATCCCATTCCTCCCCCTCTCCCCTTACATCCTTTGTTCTCCCCTTTCTCCATTTTGTGCTCAGTCTCTCCTGGTACTTCCCCACACAAGTTTCCTTCCCAAGCTCACTCACTCTCACCACTCTCTTCACCCCAACATTCTCTCTTCTTTTCTGAAAACCTATACAAATCTTTACCTTCGCCTCCACAAGATAATGATCAGACATCCCTCCACTTGCACCTCTCAGGACAATACCATCCAAAAGTCTCTCTTTCACGCGCCTATCAATTAACACATAATCCAAAAACGCTCTCTGGCCATCTCTCCTACTTACATATGTATATTTATGTATATCTCTCTTTTTAAACCAGGTATTTCCAATCACCAGTCCTTTTTCAGCACAGAAATCTACAAGCACTTCACCATTTCCTTTTACAACACTGAACACCCCATGTACACCAATTATTCCCTCAACTGCCACATTACTCACCTTTGCATTCAAATCACACATCACTAAACCCAGTCTCATGCATCAAAACTACTAACACACTCACTCAGCTGCTCCCAAAACACTTGCCTCTCATGATCTTTCTTCTCATGCCCAGGTGCATATGCACCAATAATCACCCATCTCTCTCCATCCACTTTCAGTTTTACCCAAATCAATCTAGAATTTACTTTCTTACACTCTATCACATACTCCCACCACTCCCGTTTCAGGAGTAGTGCTACTCCTTCCCTTGCTCTTGTCCTCTCACTAACCTCTGACTTTACTCCCAAGACATTCACAAACCACTCTTCCCCTTTACCCTTGAGCTTCATTTCACTTAGAGCCAAAACATCCAGGTTCCTTTCCGCAAACATACTACCTATCTCTCCTTTTTTCTCATTTTGGTTACATCCACACACATTTAGGCACCCAATCTGAGCTTCGAGGAGGATGAGCACTCCCCGTGTGACTCCTTCTTCTGTTTCACCTTTTAGAAAGTTAAAATGCAAGGAGGGGAGGGTTTCTAGTCCCCCACTCCTGTCCCCTTTAGTCACCTTCTACGACACGTGACGAATGCGTGGAAAGTATTCTTTCTCCCCTATATTATACATGACAGCTAGAGACTGAGTGTGAACGAATGTGGCGGGGTGGCGAAGGGAATGAATAAGGGCAGACAGTATGAATTATGTACATGTGTATATATGTATGTGTCAGTGTGTGTATATATATGTATACGCTGAGATGTATAGGTATGTATATTTGTGTGTGTCGATGTGTATGTATATACATGTGTATGTGGGTTTATGTAACACTATGACTTACATTCCTCAAAACCAATTGACACCATTATTTGCTATTCTTTATAATAAATCTAAAACCTATGTCCAAATTCAATTATCATTACTGATACTGACATACTTAATTTTCAGTTGTCCTTAAAGCATGATTAAAAGAAAATAGTAGAGTTTAAGTTTTTAATACAATAGTCCAACAAATTAAGCAGAACCACCACTGAATTGTTCAGCTGCTCCTAGAAAAAAAATCATAAATGAAGAAAGCTGGTAGAGTTACCAATATACTGTAATCATTGGTCTATGAAACTTGTCACGGTGACATCACACTGATTTGATACAAGGACTGACGCTCATAAAAGACAATCATGTCATTATCCTGGCGCCTGAAAATGAACACATGATTTACCTAATGAAATATGCAGTGTCAACCACAAAACAGATGCCTAATCTTCTGAAAATCAGATTAATAATATTCATAAAAATCAAAAATCAAACACTTTTCAACTGCTCTCACAGAATTTGACCAGTGATATTAACCATCATTTAAAGAAGATGCTCACACGAAGCAAACAAATTTTCCCTGACCAATTACTAGTACACTATGATGAAAATGTCATCAAATCTAAGTATGATCTCTTGAATCCAAATTGATAGGTATGTGCATTTACTTCCTCAAAGAGAAAAGAAAATGGTTCTCCACAAATTCTGATTCCATGAAAACTAAACATGCTGTAAGGTTATTTGTCATACCTTTGAGACAGAGAATGTGGGTTTTCAAGTTTGGAATAATTATTTTTCTTTCTTACTAACGGCAGAACCTATAAGTATCTGAAAGGTAATTTGGGGGTAGTCACACAGCCATTTTATCCTCTAAAATGAGATATATCCAAGAGGATTCACCCCTTCACCCATCAACAAATATATGAGTAGCATTTGCTAATTTACAGGACTAAGTGACAATACAAGCATCTACCAAGGCCTATGATGTCATGGCCCAGAGGTGTCATATGTCTTTGACCCACATTCATTCAAAGACTGGCAGTGTCTGTGCCAAAGGCCTTTCACTATTCAGAATAAAAAAATTTGGCTTTTCAAATAGAAAAAAGAAGGGGTACACTAAATAGTTTACATACTGTATATTTGTATCTAATTGCATTCTTAATGTAAGTTCTTGTCAATGGAACTGAAATAGACAGTGTAAGAAATAACAATAACTATACAGGTGTATCTAAAGATACCGATCACCATCTTTGGTCACATCATCTTTCATACTTGCTTATGAAAAGTGAGCAACGTTCAAAGTAAATTTTTTTTTAAGAGAATTTATGTATGATATTCTTTAAAGCACAAAAACAAAATACTACCCAAGAAAATGTGCATCGTTGCCCTTGCCTGGCTGAGGTTCATAGCCACTAAGGCCAAGGTTAATGTCTGCAGAAGCATCTTGCAGAATTATCTGAAGGCCAGTAATTTTCTACAGAGCATTTTCTCTATGGGTGAGAAACAATCTGGTATGAACCTACATATCTACCTCAACTTCTGAAACTCTTCAAGCCAGTGAAATGCAGTTCACTAATTGGTGCTAATCACTTGATAATGGTATGCAAGGTGAAAGATGGATTGGTAGATTAATTCATGGGTACCTAAGGCTTTGATAACCTCTGACCTCTTATAATCTCCAAGGCAAGCTGTCTAAGCTGTGTTGCCATATGACATGCAAACACAGCTTTCAAGTTGGCTCCACTAATTTGTTCTTTAAATTTTTCAGAGCCTAGGACTTCACCCATAAACAATGAGAACAATGAAATCAATCAATTCAGGGAAGATCTGAAAAATGAAGATTATCAAGGGAATTCACATAAACAAGTGCCTCCATTCATTGGCCTATCCAAAGAGGACCCCATGTGGATTTGAGCTCCATAAACGACAGGTCACTGTGAGAGGCAGAATGGCAAATCAACTTGATATAGCAGTGGCACCATCTTATGGTAGTTTTGGTTATCATTTATTCTTCTTATAACCAAGTGCTTCTCTCGCCTTAGTGAGGTAGTGTCAGGAACAAACATACAAAGATATCAAAAGACATCATTTGCACACATCCACTCTATAAATGTCATGTATAATGTACAGAAAACAGAGCCAAAAATCCACAACCCAGCCCTACAGACTATTCTATGGTTTACCTTGACTACATCATATATCCTAATTCAGCCCAATGACAGCATATTGACCCCCATATATCAAACTAATCCACTTCATTCTGTCCAATAAACACCTCTAACCCTAGAACATGTTCAGGTCCTGACACCCCAAAGCCTTTTACACTCCATCCTTTTATTTCCTTCTAGGTTTCTCTTGCTTCCTTCACTTTTGATGAATAAATCCTCTTATATATTCTTTCTTTGTTTATCCTCTTCAAATGTCCACACCTTTTTGACACATCCTACTTTGCCTTCTTGATCAGACTGCACTTACTACCATACCTTTCTTTTACAGTGTCATTTCTTACATAATCAACCAGCCTTACACCATATACTGTCCTCATGCATTTAATTTCTAACATGTCCATCCAACTGGGACAACTGTACTATCAAACATACCAACCTTTGCCCTTACAGACAATGACACCCCTATCACATACTCCTTAAAGTACCTGGCACCTTAGTCCTCTCTCCCAACCTACAACTCATACCCTAGTGGTTCCATCTATTGCCATGTCCACGCCCAGTCAATCTATCACCTGGAATTATTTCTTAACATGGGTGAGAACTAAAGACCACTGTAAACAAAGTATACGGGTGCTCTGGCAACTTCTGCATCTTTAACTTGACCTTTTGTTTGACAGAAGCTCCTGCATGACTTACATGTTAGACTACAGTAAACCCATATCATCACTGCCCACTGAACATCAAGTGCAGAAAAATATGATGGACAAATAGACAAAGTGCATCAAACTGAAAGGACAAAATAAAAAGTGAACAAAATATTCATGCAGTTGCAAGAATGCAAATATTGAGCATAGTATTAATGAGCGGAACCTTTTTGTTGGTGGAGGTGGCAGCTGCAGCAGCAGACTCCATCACACTGTCCAGTCCTATCTGTGGAGAGAGACAGCTAGTGAAGGGGCTGTATGGGGGTCTCATGGTGATGCCCAGAGACCGGATCATGGCTGTACTTGAATTCTGAGGACTCTTTAATAGTAAATGAAAACTACCAACAGTGAGGCCGTGAAGAGTGCCAAAGGGGTATTTTCTGGTGCTGTCAAGGATACCAACTGGGTACTTTCTCATACTATACTGAAGCTATGCTGGGGTCTGAGGAAATTTAAGGGTATCACTGAAAGCCAAAATTTCCAGTCACAATGAGTGCTGCAGGAAACTAGAATTTTGGATATCACTAACTTTACCATTTGAATTTCATGACTAACTGGCTCTTAAGAGCCAGATTATGATTCATAGAGTACAGTTCTACAGTGAAATTTGCAAGTTTGTGATAGCGTCTGTCAAAATATTTGAGACCAGACTGGACTTACATGAAATTCACAAAGGAATTAAGGAATCCTTAAGGAAGATATTACTGACAGAAAAAGAAACTGAGGTCACACTGAACATTGCATTTCACTGCTACACAATGCTATGGGATCAACAAAAGCCAAAGAGTACCTAGCATGTTCTGATGAACTTTCCGAGGTCACACTGACCTGAAGTATTTAAATTCATCATTCAGAGTTCCTTCACAATCGCAGACAGCCAGAAAGCACAGATGTTAATAAAGATTTAAACCTTTAACTGGTTTATTGTTGCCTGTTATGTATACTTTTAGAAACTGCACATGTCAGTAATGAAGCTATTCCTAAGTCAGTCAGTGAATCTTTTTTTTTCATGAACACATCCACAACTACTGGTATCTGCCCTCCCAAGTATAATCTATTCAGACACGTTTGTTTCTTTCTTTTAGGTGATGAATCAGAGGCAGCAGTGTTTCATGTACCTTTGCTTTTTAAAGTAAAATACATATTATTCTTTCAAACTCAATTTAGATTTCTATGGCATTAAAGAACTCTCCACATTTTCCTCCTTCATTAGCTCATGGATGGTTTAAAGCTACCAGACAAAAGATTTTTTAAAGCATAGCCTAAGTGATATCCAGAGGATAGTCATTTAAAAAGGATTAATTTCATCATATTCACTTCGTTTCCATTTCCTTAGAAAGTTGCTCTTACTTTGAGGCTAAAAGACTGTGTTTATGAAGACGACTGGTATCAAAAGGTTTCACTGACTCTGTTAGTTTAGGATTATGCATTCAGACATCTTTTGGGTCTAATCCAGATTTCTCTAGTTTTCTAAAATGATCACCTCATTTACCTGAAACAAGTCCTTCCATGGCATGCAACACTCCTAGCAGAATCTGAGCCACTATCACAACAATCTATATGGTTTTCTGTATTATCCAAACATACTTTTAGTGTTTGCAGGTACATAAATTGTTTTATCTTCCATCAGTGGATTTCAGCATATATATATAGCATACTAGCTCCTTCTACACAATATGATGATCAGGTGTTGGCATCTTATCTTTCAGCAGTACGAGAAGTGATCTTAACAATCAAGAGAAAGTGATCTGAGGATAAGTTCTCAAATAGAAAGTGACATTCTCATGACCTTTTATAAGAAATGCTGATTCACGTGTTTGAAGCTCCCTGTGTGGGAGGCTGGTTATTTTAACAACAGTTAAGAACAATATTTCAACAAAATGCACTGGTTTCTGGAAAACTGTTACTTTTGGGATTGCATCAAAATCATCTAAAACACAGAGCACATACTGCACCTTTGGGCATTATCAGTTACAGAGGTTATTCTCCATATATATTTCAACTGCTCCATCCTATCCAGAGGGGAACAGATATAGCTATCAAACATCATTTAATCTAATCATCAGCTTCAATACTGTGGTTTCTATGACATAAAGCCATTCAATACAATACTTGTTATACTCTGCTATATACTGTAAACTGTTTAGATATACCCATCAGTGCCAACTGAACATTGCTGCCTTCCACGGCATTTGCCCTCATTTTACGTGACATCACTAGTTAGAGCACTAGCAATTGTAACTCGGAGAATGAACCAATGAAAAGTGAACTATAATTCACCTATAGAATGGATCATGAATCTACCTAGTAGGCATATGAAAAATGATTATAAGGTTATCAATACAGTAAGTTATTCTTCTCAGCCAGTTTTGGAAAGTGGGAATGTTTTAAATCTTGGAACTTTAACACTGATGGCAAGGCATATAGTGGCAAGTACCATTGTAAGAAAAAACTAGAAAAGTATCTTATGAAAAAGTCTCAAAGAAATGTTGAAAAAGTATAGTCATCAAGACTATGTATGGATTGTGGTCACATATGCAGAAGTATTACAAAGTATTTGAAATGTTCTTTTTCAATTTTCATGACACTGAACAAGTTAGTGTTGGCTAAGCTCTGCTTTTACTGCCTCATGTTTGATCTTAAGGATGATTATGAATTTTTGATCATTTTATGATGCATAGGATTTTCACAGTGAATTTCGTCCTACTAACAGTGAAATAAATTTCAGATCTGAAAGTGAAGTTAAATTTTGAATATAACTGCTTAGGAATGAACCAGAAACTGCTCTTGAACATGCTGATCATGGTTTCTGCAAAGCGTACTTAATGTTGACCGACAATCTTTAATGCTTAAATTCTACAAAATGATTTCTAGCTCAATGACCACTCAGTAGTCGACAGCTGCAAAATACAATATGAACATGTTTACATCAATGAAATTAAAATATTTTGGAGTCCGCATGGTCCTTTGCTTTGATTTGGTTGATGTAAAACTGTGTTGATGAAATGTTCTCTACTGAATCACTGACTGTTTTTCTTTTAAAATAGCATCAACAATGATCATTACCATGGCAAGTCATTCCTCAATGAAATGCTTGTTACAAACATGTGCAAACTTAATGCCTGAAATCTTGCATTCAAGCAACTGACATCAGTCATATGTGAATCCCTAGATGTAATGGCCAATGGCATATTACACATCTCTGTAACAAAGAATTCAAATTGCTGTATGCATATGCTATCACTAATCTCAAATGTGAGAAAAAATCAAAGTTCGGCCTTTCCAAAGACATTTCTTTGGATTTGTTAGCAAACTGCCAAGTGTTTCTTGTCCCCTTAAATAAGCTCCTTTACTACAGCTTAGTGGGTCCTAAAGAAAACACCACTCTGATTCCTGAGTTGTAACTATGAATGAGACAGAGAATTAAGCAAATTTAGAACATTAAAGGTATATGTCTTGTATTTTCATCAGGAAGCAATCAGGTTTCCTAAAGTCCAGCTATGTGTAACTGTATGCACACTTTTCATGGGTTAAGCAGTAAGCCTGAACCACGGACAGCAGTAATAATATCCCTATTCATTATCTTAGGGCAAGCAGTAAAACTGAACCACAAACAGCAGTAACACTAATCATATTCATTATCTGTCTCTTAGTAGACTGACCATTAATGCAACACAACACCCTCTTCCCTCTCCCCATTGGAGTGATAAACCTTGAGGGGAATGGGGTCAACTAAGGGGTAATACAGGCTGGAAGGGTGGATAGAATGGGGTAACACTTTCTTATACACAAATGTTCCCCAGGACTGCCAACAAACCATTTCTGCATGATATCTGCCATATGTGATTTTGGGCAAAAGGGTTCTTTGAATCCTCTTCGTTCATCTTGTCCTCTCAGCCAAAGATGCCTTCAATTCCTTGATGGAGACATTATAATCCAACTTCATCAAAAACACCTAATACATCTTATGCAAACACTCAACTTGGTCCTTTGCATCAGCAGTGTCAGCACTTTCTAAATCTTCACATAAACCCTTCATCATTATCATGCATAACATATAACTTCCTGTCAACTAATTCACTGCATTTTGTTCTTTAGATGAATGGACTATATCATATTACTTGAATTGGCAACCTGTCTACTTCCCAGTGAGTATATCAACTACTCTGTTACCTGTCATATTCTAAGTAGAAAGTCCTTTCACATATATCCAGTGACTGAGGCTGGAACTCTGTTGACACTGCCCAAGATGTGTAGCTTATTCCACTGTTGATGCATCCTGTTCTTCACAGGTATTCCCTGGAGTTGTTGCTGGTTCCTAGCTTCTGTGATATCATCCACCACACCCAAGCCTAGTTGACTTTATTGAAGACACAAGTGCAACATATGCAGACAATCTTTGTTGAACTACCCAGCAGTATCAAAGTCCATGGATGTGTAACCATCCATAATTGTTAGCATTTACTGTTTCAGCCTCAAGTCCCAGCAAAGCACAGTCACTGAAACCAAATCAAGCTAAACAATTACCTCATGCATTACTACAGTTCCATCTGATATTTTAGCCATGATCATGCTAAGAACAGCCCTCACAGGAGATAAAAATTCCAATTCCTTTCCCACTCTACTACAGTGATTTAGAAGCCCAGAAGTATCAGCCCAGGTGATACTATAAAGAAAGATAATGTTAACATTCCCACACATAAGCCTTGTAATTCATAAGAGAGTATCTCATGCAAGATCTACATGGCCTTAACTGTGCATATCTAGGACTTAGTCTTCCTTAGGAAGTCCTACTTGATAATGTGGCCAACAGAAAACACAAACCAGTTTCCAGTCATTCTTCTTTTGCTGTAAGTCACATATACTTGCAGATGATCATCAAGCAGCATCTTTCAGGTCATCTTTCCTACATGCCAGCAAACACAGTACCTCACTCAAAAGCAGTGGCATTTAGCAGCCTTTTCATAGCACAGGAGCCCACCATGTTTGAAATATCAAATGTGTACGTCCCAGAGAATTTGTACAGGGGCCCACTTATGTTTGAGATAGTGGAAGGGATGCTAGATATAGAAGGCATTTCTCTTCACTCCATCCAACTATGAACAGCATCTATCCTGTACCTATCCTGCTACCTATCCTGTAGCAAACCGATCATGCATACAACAAAACAACTTTTTACTTCAAATCAGGCTTGGGAAGGATTCAGGGGGGTATAGGGTAGTATGGGTAGGAAGGGTGAATGAATGATGTAAGCACAGCAATGTCAGCCCTAGTGATGCTAAATGGGGGAATGTGTTAACGTCTCAACACATAAACTTGGCAGGTCTTGAGACAATATTCTCATGCATGAGTTCCAAGACCCAAGTCACAAATACTGTGAATTTAGCCTCCCTTTTGATGTCCTTACTTGATTGGGTTAAAAAGAAAAAATGTAGTGCAGGCCTTCATGATGTCTTTTTTTTTTAGCTGAAGGCTCGAGTCATGGACAAAAGTCCTCATCAAAGCTGGGCCTTGACTGAAACATATAGAATTATGAAATGGAAAAAGAAAATACAGGGGAAAGTATTTAAGAATTTGGGAGGAAGTGAAAGACCTGCTTTTTGAAATGAGCCAGGTCATAGTTATTGGGAAAAACACAAGAAGGTAGAGAGTTCCAAAGCTTCGATGTGTAGGGAAAGAAGCAGGTATCAAAACAGCCCATCCACTGTCACAAATTAATAAGCAGCATTCCAACTTTCCTGAATGCTAGAAAAAAAGAAAAAAAAAAGTGTCACTGATGAGAGATTGCATTACCAGCCTTTTCATAGCACAGGAACCCATTATGTTTGAGGTATCACCTCAACACAGGAAGCCACTCATGCATGAGATATTGGAAGGGATGCAAAACATGAGAGATATTTCCCATTCCTCTGGTCATCCTCACGTGCCACCCATGCTTAGGAGCACTACAGGCAACACTGCTCGACATGCAACAGATCAAGTGGAATCCATACCAAAACAAGAATATATCCCTTAGTTATTACACATTATCAATCAATTCCATCTAAATGCTGTCCCTATGTACAATGGTATTATATATCTAAACATGTGTGTGTGTGTGATTCTATTTGTGTTTTCGGCTAAGAGTCATATACTCTCATTGCTCTATCTCTTGTATGGCTGTACCACAGCTTTATTTCTATGTGTATACAAAAACACAAATAAAAACCCCAGCCTAAGCAAGATGCCCACATATTGACCAGCCCCAAGGGAAAGCTGAACAATTGGGTTTCACTGTGGGCCTCCCACTGCATTAAGGATTCAAACCTAAAGAGGCCCATATGTGTGAAATTAACTTCGTTCTGCCCAGGGAAGGAGTTTTACATTTGTGGGGCCCCATCTCTTGGACTTTCACTACTATCATAAAAATTCTTAACTCTGTATGTTGTTTGTATTTACCATGTCTTCATTATTCTCACTCAATTCATTCAACACTCCTGAGCTAAAAAAGTTATTCCTCACATCCTTCTTTGAAAGTTTCTTGCTTAATTTCACACTCTATCTTCTGGTTGCTCTATTCCTACATCTCACAAAGAAGTGTTCTCTGGCTATGTCAGTCTGTTTTAAAACCTTAAAGTTTGCAATCACATCACCTCTCACTCTTCTCTCATCCAAGATGGGTAAATGGAAGGCCTCTCCACTTCCCCTGAAACCCAGTCCTCTTAATTCTGGTACCATCTTTGTTGCTTTCATTTGGGCCTTCTCTACCAACTCTGTGCTTATTTAGGAGCAGTGACAAATTGTGAGAGGCATATTCTAATCTGGCCTTGTGTATGATGCAAACAGCTTGCTGGCTATTTCCTTATCTGTGAGCCTGAATGCCATTCTAATATTTGCTAGCAGAATGTTGGTCTCCTTTACTATTCTCCAAAGGTGGTACTCTGGTGACAGATTAGGGTCAATGTCAACTCCTAAGTCCTTCTCACACAGATTCTTGCAGTTTACTGCATGCTAGACTGATCATGTTGAGACCTTCTACATCAAACAAGCTTCTGGAAAACTCTAAACATATTAATTCTTTCTCTTCACCAAAGGTATCAGCACATTAACAGTTCTTTTCCTTTATGACAGTTTAATCTCAACTCATCTTTACCACTACCATCCTCAGTGAACATCACTCCAAAAAAAACAAATTCATAAACAACTACTTATTCTCAATACCCATCTCTTCCAAATGTAAGTTTTGAAAGATGAAAAAAATTCTAATGTAAGACTACTATGAACATCTAAGACAGCAATTATTTGATGGGGGACTATAACACATTACCCCCAAAATGAGGTGTATTTCTAGAGAATTCATGCCAATTTGACAATCATAAAATATATGGGGCCAGCATGCAACTGTTTATAAGGACTCATAAGGCCTATGATGACATGGTCTGGAGGTGAACATCTATCTACATTCATTCTCTGTGTCCTTGCCTTATGCCTTTTTCCCATCAGGAATCAAGAAGTGAATTTCCTTCAGGGAAAGGAAGAGTAAATAAACGAATGTGGGTAAGACTGCACCTACTGCTGAGATGGTTTTTCATCCTTTAAAAACCCACAATTCTCACCTATGGACAGAGCCCTGAGAGTATCCTACAGCATATTCACATGAGGAGGAAGGATTAAAAGGAAAAACTAAGAAAATTAAGAAAGGACTTAACCCATTTTGGACCATATCTTACTGATGGTACAATATGCAAGGCCAGAGAGTGAAGGTCTGGCAGGTCTGAATACAAACATCTAACAGAGGTATTCACTGTCACTGAAAGCCAAAGATCTCTTCTGTTCATATCACCCAATGAAAGATTTCTTAGGAAAGCTTACAAAAAAATCCCCATCCTTGCATCATCAGCGTTAACAGACAATCTTACATGTGAAAGGGAACCAACTTCTTGATTCTACCAGACACATACTTTGCTGAAGAGAAGTTACCAGAACTGTATTAAATCAATTGTTTTCCTGAATCTGTCCATCCTTTTTAGTTATAAACTTTGGCTTCTGGGTTACTCTTTACCCCCCAAAAATGTTAGTCAGATTTCGGTCAATTCTTATGCCTTAATGATTTTCAATGATGTCTGCCTGTTTTCAAAGCTATGCAGAATAGATATTTCATGTCATGAAGCTATACTGCTGATAAAGCAATTATACAGCAAAAGTCCAGGACCTATGACAACTCCCTTTTGAGCAGAGGTGAAAACCCTATAAGTCTCCTGACAAAAAAGGAAGTTAATATATACTCCTTGCAAAATAAGATATACTAAAGTTAAGTCTCACAGCCAAAGGCTCATGTATATCACTTTGATATGAAGTTGATTCATTACTGGCTTTATTTTTGCCAAGAAAAAGACTAGAGAAAATCTCTAAATAACCTGATTAAAAAATAAAAATTCTTTACAACCTCTTGACACTAGCCCCAAAAGGATTTCCAAACTAATTAACCTCAGAGTGGAATGGCAAATAATATGTAAAACTCAACTGGTAAGTGCTCTCAATGCTTTCTTCAAAGTATCTGTGTGAAAAAATCCAGTTGTGATGATTCCACAAACCAATTTTGATGCTGAATCTCCCTAGAGAACTAGGAAATCTGCAGTAGGAAATTTCATGTACCAGAGGTGTTTAACCCACTCTGGGGCTACTAGTCACCAAACCTTGAAAATGAGTCAGTCTTTGAATCACTTTCTCAAAGATCTTCATCTGACAAAAGAGATAATCTATGTCAAAACAATCTAACCTAAGATTATGACACTGACCCTATTGCCTTTAATTGAAAATCAGCACAATTTGAATTAGTAATACGGGATTGGATTCTGCAAAGAGGCCCACACCTATTGTCAGGATCCTCTTGAAGAAATCATATTCCTTAACTTCAACAAGGAATCCACCCAAATTCTACAAACTCCACATAGGGAAAATTTTCAAGTAAAGTGGTTCCTTAAGCCTGCTAGAGGGAGACTGTATCTCTCATCTACAGAGAGGTAGAGAAAGGCATGAATCTATTCGCTAAACAGTTGTGATACCTTCCATCAAAATCTGGACTCCTCAACCTAGCTTTAAATCAATCTTGACCCCTCAACCTAGCATTAAATCAATCTTGTAAAACATTCTTCATCTAAAGACGAGATGAAGTATGTATCCATCTCTTCAAAACAAATGGGTAGGTGTGTATCCATCTCTTCAAAACAGATGGACAATACTCAAGTATACATAAGAGTGCTTCCCTTCTTCATTAATCAGTATGCACATTCTTTACCCATGAAATGACAATACAGTAGTGTTAACTCAAACACACTTTTACTGTGCCTGTCAAAGACCAAAGAAAACAATCATCTGTTAATGTATTTATAATAAAGAGGCTCGGTCCCATACTGTACTTAAGGTAATACCTTTTGCTGACTTTCCATTCTCATATTAACCTGGCAGTAAAGAACTATCTACTGTCATTATCCCTGACTGCATGTGGTTTCTGTTCAATAACTTTCATTTCTAATTCAAAGGCCTAATTCTAATTGATAGCTAAACATATTTTTCCCACAAAAAGGTTCGCTCTCTTCTGGATTAATGTTTTATGGCACTGTAAATATCACTATACACTGCTATAGTGCCAAAATTTTAAGAATAAATGCATTCATGCTGCTATACTATATCAATTAAGCAAATAAAATCAAAAGGAAAGAATATTATGATTAATAATTCCAAATTCATATTTGAAACAAAGTTTATTAGCACAGCATCAAACTCTTAGTCATTAGCTTACATAAGGGGAACACAGCATGTGTTAAGAAAGTAATTATCAAGTTGACCAAAGTTCACAGTGAAAAATATTCTTTGTACATGCAGATTAACTGTCTGACAAGCTAGTAATCAGGCAATGAATTATCCATCTGATATATAAAATTTTCTTGACACATCCAGTGGTTTACAATATGACCAATAAGGCAATCATGTAAGGTCCATGAATGGTGATAATGCAGGCAGCACTTACTGCTCTACTGGAGGAAGATGAGACTTTGTTACTATTGAAGGTAGAAGAGCACGTATTTGGAGTCCTTTTATTCTTCCTTCTGCTGTGTCTGTTAGTGCTTGCAGGGTTACTAGCTGTAAGGGAGGGGTATTTGGGGTTGTGTGTGAAGGAGTCTTTGTAGGATGCATGTGTGTTAGAGGTAAGAGATGTTTGATGTGTAGATGAATGGTTTAAATTTGTGTTCATCATGAATGAACAAGTGACATTCTTTGCCTGTGAATTTACTGGTGTACCCCAGGGAGTAGGACAGCTTGTACTAGTATTAACAGTAGTTGCTGCTGACGAGTTTAAGAACCCAAGTGGTATGGCATCATTTGAGGATGAAAAAGAGGAACAATGCTGAGCATCGTTGGTATAAGCTGGTGGGGAGGAATCTTTCGGTGACAGGTTACTTGATGCTGCTCTCATACTTAAGAGGCTTTCTTGAGATACATTTTGTATATTTTCATCACTTTTTCTTTTTACTGTTTTCTTATCCATCATTTTTGCCACATCCTCTTTTATAACTCTTTGTTGTGCCTCAAGTTCATAGGAGAAATGGTTAAGCTCAGACAAAATGCCAGAGATTGCAGTGGATACTGGTAGTAGTTTTGTTGTTAATTGTAATTGCAGTGATTAGAGAGTTGTACATCATGTTATAGCAATTATGGTCACAGTAGTTAGAATGAGGAATGGTATGTTGGTTACGGTGGACATGGTGGTTAAAATTGTAGTAGTGGTGGCATTATGTGTTGGGACAGGGACAATGTTGTTGTGGATGAGGTGGTGGAGGTAAGGAAAAGGACAGCACTGTTAGCAAGCATCTACTCATAATAAACAACAAACTTACAAGTATACTGGGAGATCATAAGTAGCTCTGTAATGATGATGTCAAACTTTAATATATTAGTATATCTTCTGGTGAAAAATTCATTAGGATAAGCTGTTACTTGCACACTATGCAAACTCAGACTCAAATCACAGCAAACTAAACTATGTACATATAAGTACAGGTAGTTATTTTTTCACTCAGCACCTCAAATAGCAAACATAACATTATTAAATTAAAGAGTTAAATGAATTATGATTATACTAAAAATATTGAACTTTCTAAACTGTTTGACATCGCCATAACAAATCTTCCATGGTCTCCAACAATGTCTTAACCTTCACTGGGATCATGTCTCGTATAAATTGAAAAACCTATCCTAGCCAGAGTACTGTCCTCTGGCTCAGCAATCACTGTTCACCATCAAACTACTTAAAGATGAAGCAAGAAAGCATCATCACAATTTTAGCCATAAGTAATTAAAAATAAATCAAGAATGCCCCCATTTCATCTCACATGAGGAAGAATATTATTTACATTAAGAGTACTAGTATTCTCATGATCCCAAAGAAAGTTAGATTCCTACACTATACCTTAATACTAGGGCCTGACCTTGAGGATCTTTGCCTGGGCTTGTGCCTGGGAGAGAACCTCGGTGATCTTAGCGGCCGTCAGCTTGTCTGTCACTGAGCCCATCTGACACATGAGGCGCTCCATTGCCTTCTCTGTCTCCTCCAAGCGACGTCGAAGGTGGTCCAATTGTTCATCCTCTGTGGACCCTTATGCAAGTTATTTTTTTCAGATCTTTATGTGATACTGTGCATGAAACTCATGATGAGAGTGGGCAAAGTGTTCATCAACTGATGGCCCATTAACTCTTCACTATGCATATGATGTTTATAAGGCAACCTGGATCCACAGGTGTGTCCAATGTTTGGAATACTCTGAACCACTCAAAATCCTCAGATGAATGAAGTATAAAGTATCTGGGGTTTTCAACTCTACAGATTTTTCACTCACCTGATCCATATCATAAATCATTCTAAAGTCATTTCCTTTATAAGGTCATGCATGGATGCACCAATATAAGATTTACATTCTTGAAAGTATGACTGTTTTACACATTAATTAGAAAATCATACACTAAGTAAAAGCATTTATTGGAAAAATTCTGAAAATGTACATGTAAAGCTCTATTTTAACTGTGTATATTAATAATGAAAACAATACTAACTTGACAGAAATAAATAATATTCAAATGTTTCCCACAAAGTGTTTTCCATGCACTAAGTCTTCTATACTTACGGATAAATCTTTTTTTTTACTTTGCCAATAACCTATAGCTCAAGTAACTACATAAAACATTTTCTCAAAAAACATACTTGAACCAAAATTCAAAACTTCAGAGCAGAGTTCATGATCTTTTTGAGAATTCAATATTGGGCTAATTGTGTCTGATAAATACGTAATTACAGTTATAAGTATAGAAATTTATCTCAAAGTTATGGACATGGCTAACCCAATTTTACTTTGGAAGTTACCACCTTCAGTAAGAAAAGAATTAACATAAAATCAGCTTAACTTATATATGAAAAAGTAAAGTATGAAAAATCACTCAAACACACATTAGAATCCCATGTATCAATTAAGTCTCCCCTTTCTCTCTGCCCTCTCCACTTCTGACTCATAAATTCTCTTTGTCCACCTCACCCAACTCATTCTCTCCGCATGTCCAAAACATCTTAGCACAGCCTCTTCAACTCTTTCAACCATGCTCTTCATATTTTCACTTCTCTCTCTTATCCAATCATTAATGACCCAATCAACCCTCCCTAAACCTTGTATCATCCTCAAACATTTAAATTCTAACAATTTCACCCTCTTCCTTATATTCATAGATCATAGATCTTGCTTTGCATCCATAAAAAATCACTGGGAATACTCTAACTTCAAACATACTCACTTTTGCCTTCCAAGATAGTGATCTCTCTTTCCACACATTTCTAGCCACAACAAACACTCAACATCTTCACATGAAATAAAGATCCTCTGAATACCTCCCCACTTTAACATGCTTAGCACTCACATTTATGTAACAGCATTGGATCATTCCCACCCAAACCACTCTATCACTAACCATCAAACCCTATGTAGAAACAAAAAGCTTACCATTGCCTTTCACAGATCCTCACACTCTCAACAAATACAACACAAACAAAACATGTACACAATGAAATAACTTAACAAGCACTAAGCTGACCTAACTCAGGCTTAAATTCCAACCCATCAGACATACATGCATCACAAACAACTCTCACTAAACACACGAGTCAAACTCACTTACACGCTGGACATCACTCATCATGACAATTTTACAAAGACTATTCCAACATATCCTAACACCATTCATGCCCACAGTGCAACTACTGTAAAGAAAACACCAAGTATTCACAACTCAGCTGCCCTGCACTTTCTGCATGCAGAAACACACACATCACAATACAGGACTTTATGACTTGTGGTCCTGACCAGAGGATATGGTCAGCTTTTTGAGTGCTGCAGGAGCCTCATAAGGACAGACAGAACTCAAGGGGCAAGAAGGTATACGAGTTGAGCATCCCTAATCCAAAAATCTGAAATGCTCCAAAAACCAAAATTTTTTGAGAAGCAACATGACATTACAAGTAGAAAATTCTACACCCAACTTCACTTGCCCATACTGGGCTCTGATGCTCTGTTGGCAATAGTTTGTTCTCTGCTTTGTGGTACAAAGATATCTTCAAAATGTCAAAAAAGGCTTGCAGATACCCCTATGGGTAAGTGAAATATCTGAAATGGTTCTGATTCAAGGTGATCATGACAATAGAGACATTGAAGATGACTTAGTTAATGCTGTAGAAAAAGTGACTATAGTCGACATGGTGAAATGTTTGATGGACTTACTGAAGGACAAGAGCAGTGTATATCTATAACAGAAAAATAAATCATGTCAGTTTATAGAATAAAAGAGAGACTTCTAAGACAAAAACCATTGCTAATGAGGAAGATGACTTTGGACAAAACATTTAAAAAGCCACCCAGCAGAATGCTCCCATATCCCTGAAGGACCCACTTCCTGATCCCTCAACTTCTGATGTTCCTTCTCAAGATGATATCAACTATGATGTACCCTCTCCCAAAAGTCTCTCAAGCCATATGTAGTTCTAGTATTTGTTGATGCATTTATCTTTTTTTGTAAGCAGAGATAAAGTTTGTTTTGGTGAGCGCAAAACACTATTTTCACATAAAATCTGAATTTTATCACTTAAAATGACACGTTTGAGTGTAGCATGACCAGCAACATTATTATGTTGAAATTTTTCTTATTCAGTTTTCATTACATTTACAGCAACCTGTAATTGGTGTAACTCAAATTCTTATTTGTATTTTCATCTCAAATAAAACCTAAAAATTAAATACAATGTACTGCAACCTTTTAATCAAAACACAGCATCATAGGTGGAGACTGAAAACCTGCAGATGTTTGCTGTTATTGTTTGACAGCTGATGCTACTGTGCTGCTTAGTTACCCTAATCACATTATCTTTTATTGTATTAATGGCATTTCATATTTTTTTTAATTCTTTAAGTACTTACGTGTGAATAAGTGTAACAAGAATGATTGCATTGCTTATCAGTAGCATACAAATTCAGAGTCAGGAATGAAGCTGATGCCAAACAACTACAGACAGTCCAAATGAGCAGCTGAGGTTGTGAAGCCTTAGCTTTCTAATGGTTCAGTGTCACACAAACTTTGTTTCATGTGAAAAATTGGTAAAGACATTGTATAAATCACCTTCAGGCTGAGTATAAGGTGTATATGAAACATCAATGGATTTTGTGTTTAGTATTGGGTCCCATCCCAAAATGTGTCATTATGTATATGCAAATATTCCAAAATCCAAAAAAATCTAAATCCGATACACTTCTGGTCCCAGGCATTTCAGATAAGGGACACTCAACCAGTATTTCTACATTTATTTATCATACTTAATCGCCATTTCCTGCAACAGCAAGGTGGCGCTAGGAAACAGATAAAGAATGACCCATCCACTCATATACACAAACATATATATATGCATATATATCGAGGATGTAAGGCATGTGTAGGTGTAGGAAGAGAGGAAAGTGATTGGTTCTCAGTGAATGTAGGTTTGCGGCAGGGGTGTGTGATGTCTCCATGGTTGTTTAATTTGTTTATGGATGGGGTTGTTAGGGAGGTGAATGCAAGAGTTTTGGAAAGAGGGGCAAGTATGAAGTCTGTTGGGGATGAGAGAGCTTGGGAAGTGAGTCAGTTGTTGTTCGCTGATGATACAGCGCTGGTGGCTGATTCATGTGAGAAACTGCAGAAGCTGGTGACTGAGTTTGGTAAAGTGTGTGAAAGAAGAAAGTTAAGAGTAAATGTGAATAAGAGCAAAGTTATTAGGTACAGTAGGGTTGAGGGTCAAGTCAATTGGGAGGTGAGTTTGAATGGAGAAAAACTGGAGGAAGTGAAGTGTTTTAGATATCTGGGAGTGGATCTGGCAGCGGATGGAAACATGGAAGCGGAAGTGGATCATAGGGTGGGGGAGGGGGCGAAAATTCTGGGAGCCTTGAAGAATGTGTGGAAGTCGAGAACATTATCTCGGAAAGCAAAAATGGGTATGTTTGAGGGAATAGTGGTTCCAACAATGTTGTATGGTTGCGAGGCGTGGACTATGGATAGAGTTGTGCGCAGGAGGATGGATGTGCTGGAAATGAGATGTTTGAGGACAATGTGTAGTGTGAGGTGCTTTGATCGAGTAAGTAACGTAAGGGTAAGAGAGATGTGTGGAAATAAAAAGAGCGTGGTTGAGAGAGCAGAAGAGGGTGTTTTGAAATGGTTTGGTCACATGGAGAGAATGAGTGAGGAAAGATTGACCAAGAGGATATATGTGTCGGAGGTGGAGGGAACGAGGAGAAGACGGAGACCAAATTGGAGGTGGAAAGATGGAGTGAAAAAGATTTTGTGTGATCAGGGCCTGAACATGCAGGAGGGTGAAAGGAGGGCAAGGAATAGAGTGAACTGGAGTGATGTGGTATACCGGGGTTGACGTGCTGTCAGTGGATTGAATCAAGGCATGTGAAGCGTCTGGGGTAAACCATGGAAAGCTGTGTAGGTATGTATATTTGCGTGTGTGGACGTATGTATATACATGTGTATGGGGGTGGGTTGGGCCATTTCTTTCGTCTGTTTCCTTGCGCTACCTCGCAAACGCAGGAGACAGCGGCAAAAAAAAAAAAAAAAAAAAAAAAAAAAAATATATATATAAACACCCATACATGTATATACACATACAAATACATATATATATATCAATATATACACATATACATACACATCCACAGACATACAAATACATATACATATAAACATTCATGTTTGCTTGCCTTCAATCCATTCCCAGTGCCACCCCACCCCACAGACCTTTCCATGGTTCACCCCAGACATTTCACATGCCCTGGTTCAGTCCACTGAGAGCACATCAACCCAGTATACCGCACTGTTCCAATTCACTCTATTCCTTGCACATCTCTTACCCTCCTGTATGTTCAGGCCCCCTATCACTTAAAATCTTTTTCACTTCATCCTTCCACCTCCAATTTGGTATCCTGCTTCTCCTTGTTCCCTCCACCTCTGACACATATATCCTCTTTGTCAACCTTTCCTCACTCTTTCTCTCCATGTCTGTATATACATAATTCTTTTTCCCCAACCTTGATTGTTGTTTCCCACATTAGCGAGGTATCACTTGGAACTGATGAAGAAAGGCCACATCTACTCACATCCATTCTCTATCTGTCATGTGTAATGCACTTAAACCACAACTCCCTATCTACAATCAGACCTCACAGGCCCTTCCATAGTTTACTGCAGAAGCTACACATGCATGACTCAGTCCATTATATAGGGTATGGGAGAAAGAATTCTAGCTCAACATTCCCTTTTGTGCCATAGAATGTGACTAGAGGAGGCAGGAGCAGGGGCTGGAAATCCTACCCATTATGTATTTCAATTTCCAAAAAATGGAGCAGAAACCAAACAGGAAATGTTCATCCTCCTAGAAGGCTTTGGCTGGGGTGTCTAAATGTGTGTGAATGTAACCAAGATGAGAAGAAAGAAGACAGGTAGTATGGATGAGGAAAAAACCAAGATGTTCTGGCTCTGAGTGAAATAAAAGCTCAAGGGCAGATGGGAAGAATGGTTTGGAAATGTCTTAAGAGTAAATTCAGGTGCGGGTGCAAGGACAAGAGCAAAGGAAGGGGTAGCACTCCAGCTAAGGAAAGAGCTCTGGGAGTGTGTGAGAGTGTTCGGAAGTAAGCTCCAGACTGATATAGGTAAAAATGAAATTGGATGACAGGAGATGGGTGATTATTAGTGCTTATACACCTGGCCATGAAAAGATCATGAGAGGTGTTTTGGGGGTACCTAGGTGTGTCAGTAGCTTTGATGCAAGAGGCTGGATATCAAAGATGGATGATTTAAATGCAAAGGTGAGTAATGTGGCAGTTGAGGGTATAATCAGGAGGCATGGAAGTATGCTGCAGTGTGATTGGAAATGGTGAACAGCTTGTAGAGTTGTGTGCTGAAAAAGGACTTGTGACTGGGAATACCTGGTTTAGAAAGAGTGACTTACATAAGCATATGTATGCAAGTAGAAAAGACAATCAGCAGGAATCATTAGATTACGTACTAAGTAATAGGCATATAAAAGAGACTTTTATGTAAAGGTGCTGTGAGAGTGAAGACTTGTACAGGTTTTTGGGAAAGAGGAAACATTCTTGGTGAGAAGAGAGTGTTGACAGTAAATGAGCTCAGAAAAGAGACTTGTGTAAAGAAATACCAGGAGAGATTCAGTGTAGAATGGCAAGAGATAAGAGTAAGCAAAGATAGTGGAGTGAGTGAGGAATGGGAGGTATTTAGGAAAGCAGTACTGGCCAGTTCAAAAGATGCATGTGGCATGCATGAGGTGAGAGGTGGGGAGCTTAGAAGGGGTAGTAAATGGTGGAGTAAAGAAGTGAAGTTTCTAGTGAAAGAGAAGAGAGAAGTATATGGGCAATACTTACAGGAAAGGAGTGCAAATGAGTGGGAGAGGTGTGTAAAACAGTGGAAGGAGGTCAAGAGAAAGTTGCAAGGGTTGAAAAAGAGGGCAAATGAGAGTTGGGTTGAGCAATCATCAATAAACTTTAGGGAGAATAAGAGGTTTTGCAAGGAGGTCGATAATATGCTACTGACCACTTTACACAGCACAGCAACCTCCCAAGTATGAAGGGTTAGCTATGTCTTTGGTCTTTGTAACAAAGGATCAACCCCAAGGAAACACTGAAAAATGCCATGGTAACCTCAACTAGATAATGAATTGTTCAAATGTTTCATTGGACGAGTGCACAATACCATTATAGTGTAATAACAAACCTTAAGGATATACTGCATCACTTATTTACCTAGAATGTGAAGCAGATTTCTCTACATGCATAATTTTACATGCTAGCAAATAGTGGATGCACTCTGTTCCAACTTTTCGCTGTAATCTGGCCTATATTTACAACTAAACTAAGCTGTCCTTAATATCTTTCATGTTACAATCTATTCCTAATACTATTATCTCACGACCCACTCTGTGTGAATGTATATTGCAGTGTCATTGTGACCAGTGAATTCACAAAAGTAATTCATACTTCCAATATTAAGTTGGGTTTGATGTGTGAGATACTTCCTTCTCTCCTTGAAAATAACACAAACTGTGGAGAAACATGTCTCTGACTAATTTCAGTGATAAGCAGCACAGATCCCCTCCAAGAAAAAAAAAAATCAAGCAAACTAAATGGGTGATCATTTTCCTATGCCATGGAAAAAAATTGCAGAATAAATCAGATATAGCAAGACAATCCCATTCAACCAAGGAAGACCTTAAATCTGTTTACTAAAACAAAGGCTTGAATAACAAAAATGGGGTGCACTCCTCAGGAGAGTTCTCACACTATATCAACTCTCACTTAAACCAACATGCCTAATACTAGCACTACCTAATATCTTTACTCTGAGGAAAATATCTGTCATTATAGGAGAAGGCAACTTTACAAACAAAAAATCAGACTTTAGGAAGCATTCAGGAATCCTGGAATGAAAATATAAGGCAATGAAGATAGACAAGAGGTTAAAGAACAGCAACGAAAAAAACAAAGAAATCCCCCATATGATATCAGGATTCATTTAGTCAAGGTTGGTGAAAGTCTCAAATAAAGCAGACTTATCCTACCACAATCTACATCTTTTGTTTGTTCTGTAAAATAAACTTTCTCCTAAGCAAAGAGATGCTAATTTACTTTTGTTTAATATGGAGTGTGCTGCCTATCTACAGGTCAAATCACAAGTACATATCTCAGCAAATTATTTTCAAGAACTGAAGGTAAGCTTTTTCTTCTGATCTGGTTATTATCTGAAAGAAAGTATATACTTACTCTTGTCACATTCTGTCTTCCCTGCAGCATGGAAAACAATTTAAAATATTAGGTATGTAGAAATTAAACACTTAATATGCCTACATACTTACAGAGGATATATCTTTCGAAGATTATAAGTAAAAAGTAATATGGTAATGAAAATATCAGGGGTGTGGGTTAAAACAAAGTCAAATTTTTTCAAATGTTCATACTCAATAAATTCAAAATGAAAATGATAATGGTGTCTTAGAAAAAACATTAAAGAGAAAAAACTGAGAAACCAAAAAACAAGAATAGTATCAAAAGCTCTCATCTAAAGAAACTTCACAGAAGTACATGTTGAGATTACACAATTATATCAATGCCTCTTCTATTAAGCTCTATTTCATATACTCTTTGAACTTTAATCAACAAGGAAATTAACAACGTCACTGTGTTTCTTGGAGATCATGACTGCACTGAAAATAATTTCACATAATATTTTCGTTAAGAAACATCTTACTTACCAAGATGCAGTTTCAGTCCCCTGTTTATAGTGATTCATTTGTCAATGATGCAGAACCCCTTCATTATCATGCCTGGTGAACCCAAAAAGGGTTGTCTGGACCTCATGTTTGTGGCAAAAACTGAAAATCAGACAGGTCCATGCACAATCTAAAATCATGCAATACATGCTTAACTTGACTACAGATGAATCATCTCCCTAAGCTGGTGATACAATCAAGAGAGCCTCACATCAATCAAGTCCACACTCAGTAAGTGACATCTGGAGGAAACTCCAGCAAACATGTATAAGCAAGTTCCTTATACAACAATGGATGAGAGTGAAAATGGTCTGCTTGTTTCCTGGTTTTTTCAAGCTTTGTCTTGGATTATGATCTACATCATCGTGTGGGTCACTAAGTTTGTCCTACAAACAGTCTTCAGTGCACTTCCTTGAAAGCCTGAACAGATGGATGTAACATGTGTTAGGGATTCATTTCTCTGTTTCAGGCTAAATACAATACAATATTAAAATAGTTGAAGCTCATGTCCTTTCATCCAATCAACTTTTTAAAGACATTCATGAATTTCTCGACTAATCAATTCCATGATTGGACTAAATTTGTAACATGCTTCAGTAACATTAACAGTCTCTATGCAATTTCTTTTGCAAAATTATTGAGTGTACCACAGAACTGTTTCCCTTTTAATAATGTGTTTCAAAGAATGGTTGCCTTTTTGATTAAGTAACCTTATGCAATGTCGATTATTGTTATCCATTTCATATAGCTTAGGTAGCTTAGCATCTATGATGTCAAGTGATCTGACTGTAAATGAAAGATATTAGGTTGCTGACAAAGAAAAGGTTAACTACATATTAAATCAGTATCAAAATATATGGATAACTGACCCAGACGGCTGATACCTGTCTACAATTAGTATAAACATCTTCTAGCAACACAATGCGAAGACTATGCATTGGATGCCAACTTATTAGTGCTGGCTTAACTAGAATCGCCATATAAAAAACTGAGTTTATTACTATGTGATAAGCTGAACAATCAGTGTTCAACAGCCAGCACTTGTTTCTACAGATCTAAAAATGCACCCCTTCAACATATTTTTGTAAATATACAATCAGAATTGAAGACAATTCTCAATTCATGCTCTTATATGTTTACAATGACTATCTCCTTGAGCCTAATTTTTCATATTCAAAATCATATTGTTTCTGTTGGTTGTCTGGCGTTGTTTGCATTCATTACTGTCTCTATAAAATCGCTGGATGTAGATTTTTTGCTCCTTTGCCCACACTTTGTATTTATCTGATGTACTGCCTCTCTTCTTCAGCTTTGTTGGTAAGCTCTAATGATGGATGCACTGTATTCTACTTCTAGGGATACCTTTAAACTTAACCGATGAATATCATTGCAGTCTTTTTCTTTGTCACATAAATTGCTTTCTAGCAAAATTTCTTCTAAGTCTGTAACTTACTCTTCTACTGAGAGACAGTTGGAGACTTTTGCAACAAAGATGTTAAAATCCCTCTTAAAGGTCACTCTGCAACAACATTAGGGATATAGTGCTTTTAAATCCTTTGATGGTCATATCTAAGGAAAGATTTTTAACACAGCTAATTTCTAAGGCTCAGATAGACAACAAATATCCTATGCATGCCAATTTTCTTCCTGCAAGAAACATTCCTCATTCTGATCTTCATCTTAGATCAGAAGTTTCGAAAAACTGTGCTAGAGAATCACAGTGTATGACATGGCTGCAAACTGCTATTTTTTTTAGGTAGCTAACAGCACATCCATTTTGAATACTCTGGTGTCTTTCTCTCATCAATAGAAAAGGTAATTCTGCTAAAACAAAAGCCAATGACACTAATGATTCTAGATGTTACTTTAAGGCTGTAGGTGTTAGAATGATAAAATTCTGCAAAAATTTTGAAAGTTATCTGATAATTCTGATTTATCATCTCATGAACTTCTGGAAGAGTTTTGGATTTTCTCGTCTTGTCCATAATATTCTTCTCAAAGTTGACCTGCTCCATCTTCTTTGTCTTGTAGTGCTTATTTCTTGCTCTTTCAAATATAGTTTTCAATTGTGAGCTAGCTATTATGCTGCTTAAATCTCATCTACAGTACATCGTTTGCTTTTTTATCATCTTGTACTGAAACATATTTTTCCCTTTTTTAGGATTTCTCCTCTATTTGCACCCAATGGTACTTATGTTCTAAGTCCTTTATAGATTTCACAGAACCTTCTATAATAGTAGTCTATACTTTGGTTATGGAAATCCACTTCACAGTTTATGCTATCAAAGAACTCATTCACCTCTGCATAATTAACACAATTATCATCTCATCTTTGAGTCAGGTTTCCTCTTTGATCCCCTTGGTCAAATTCAAGCTTACATACCATAATCACTTTTCCCAACAGATGTATCACATTTGATGTCATCAGTATCCATGTTCCCATGTGTAAAGATAAGGTCTTACAAAGATGTTGTCATATCTTATACAATGCTTGGTACCAATTATCATCTCACGTTTCTCTTGAGATATGTCAGTCAATATTGGTATACACATAGTCAACTATCATAACTGTCTTATCACTATGTAACATATATTCAGAGAATTCATAAATAATATTAGATTTGTGTTTTATATCTAAGAGAAATTTAGATTGATATAAGTAACCAACCTTCTTGTCATCATATGTAGATAAAGTCATGTATGAAAAGTTCAACAGAAGAGAATCCTTTTCTAATAATAAGCCAAGGACTATTTATGGGAAACAACATCGCTACCCCCTGCCTCAGCAAGGTAGTGCCATAAAAACAGACAAAAAAGGCCACATTCGTTCACACTCAGTCTCTAGCTGTCATGTGTAATGCCCTGAAACCACAGCTCCCATTCCACACCCAGGCCCCACAAATCTTTCCATGGTTTACTCCAGATGTTTCACAAACCCTGATTCAGTCCACTGACAGCACGTTGACCCCAGTATACCACATCATTCCAAATCACTCTATTCCTTGCATGCCTCTCACCCTCCTGTGTGCTCAGGCTTCCGATCGCTCAAAATCTTTTTCATTCCATCCTTCCACCTCCAATTTGGTCTCCTGCTTCTCCTTGTTCCCTCCACCTTTGACACATATATCCTCTTTGTCAATCTTTCCTCACTCATTCTCTCCATGTCCCAACCATTTCAACATGTCCTCTTTTATTTCCAAACATCTCTCTTATCCTTTCCTTACTTACTTGATCAAACCACCTCATACCACATACTGTCCTCAAACATTTCATTTCTAACACATCCATCCTCCTCCGTACAACCCTATCTATAGCCCATGCCTCACAACCATATAATATTGTTGGAACTACACTCTAATTATTGCTCTCTGAGATGACATTCTCTCCTTCCACACATTTGTTGATCTACCCACCACATGGAGGTGCAGACTGATGACAGGAGAAAAACGCACTTTGCATAATGTTATTAATTACTAGACCTGTTTAATTTCACTCAGAGTTTTTAGCTGACATGCAAAATCCATGTAGTTCTCTGTATATTTCTCTTATCACAGCTTAATTGCCACATCCCTAAAAGCAGTTCTACATTTAAATGCCAGTGATATTTGTGTATATCATATAACTGCAGTGGACATGGATTCTGAGTCTTAGTTGTATCTGATCAACACTATTTCAAGAAATAAGGATTTCAAGTTCCACATTATCATAGCAACTAAAGACATTCTATCTATTTGTTCTATACTTTGCCATCCTTTCTTGCATTCAAAGTGTGCCACTTACAGAATCTTCCTAAAACGCTTTAATCAATCTATCTATTCTGTATCTCTGATGTTTGTTCCCACCTGGAACTCCCTCAAGGGGGTGGCCATGGCAAAGTTTCCACAACTAGTGAACTCTAGTGTCACTTCTTAGCCTTTAGTGTCTCACCCTTTACAGGCCAATGGCAAAGAGCAACTCCAGCACAGTGTTTGCAGAGGTTCCAACCTAATGTTCCTGCTGGCTACTTCTACCTAATGCTCATGCCTAATGTTCTTACCTAAAACTACTACTAATTCTCCTGCCTAGATGATCCTACCTACTGCTTTTAACTATTGCTCCTACCATTTTGCCAAAAGGCAGGGCTAGTGCTTAGTGCTCACCATAGGTAAATCTAGAGTTATGAAGACTGAGCTGTGTCAGTAAAATATTGTCAAGTGTTATTTATGACAAGGAGAGACTGAATGCTTGTGGACAAAATGCAAGTAGTCCACATGGAGGTGAGGCGGAAAGAAAAGACAGCTTCCTGGGTCAGTGGAACACAAGTTGACAACCACTAAAGTGTTGGCTCATTATGCAGCTGTCACTAACCCATCCAATAGCTGGGCAGACAGTATTGGTAATATACCTCCCTTGTCATTGGCTACCTACCAACTACTATTACTTTCATTAATCATCATAATCTTCAACTGTTGAGGATCAAAGGGCAGTCTGAAGCATTTGCTATTCCAGATCTATACGAGTAGAATTGACTATCAAAAACATAAAGCATCTACCAACAGCTCAAATTAGAAAATTAACAGTAAAACTGGTGATTTTCTAAGGGAGTATACTTAGGTGTGGAGAATTATTAACTATACAGTGATAAGAAAAGAAAGATTAATGGAAATACATACTTTTGAAAGGCACCAAATTTAACAACAGGTAACTGAGGTCCACGTGAGCTGCAGAGTGGAAGGAACCAGAAAAATGAGAAAAGGAAAAAGAATACTTCTCTCACAATAGTACTTCCATAGATGGATGTGGCTAATCAATCTACTGAATACAAAATTTTGCACGTGATACTGGTGATTGATCCTTTATGACTTTTTAAAAGCACAATTCTCATTTACCTCTGGGCAATCATCATCACAATTCTCTGGTTATGTCTTTTATCCATGACATAAATTTCATTATGTGTTGGCTGAATTAGTACCATATGAGTTCCACTAAATGAGAGAAAAATTAATTTTGACTATTCTGTATTGACAATTACATCCTGCCTCATAATCAAAACTGAGTAATGTGATAATCTAAAATGTCACTTTTCAAGAAAACTGTTGCCTTATACTAAAGAAGAAAGATAGACAGATGAAAAGATACAGAACAATATCCACAGGGTATACATACAATACTCAAAGTAGGATAATGCACATAATGTTACTTGAAGAGTTAAAACTTTTGAAAACTGTCATGAAAAAGTCTACATATGACATAATCTACATACTTAAGATATCTATAACTCTGATGCCTGTTCCAATGGAACTCCCTCAAAGGTGTGGCCATGGCAGTGGAGTCACCATAACTAAAGAACTACAGGGCCACTTCTTAGCCTTTAGTGCCTCACCCTTTACAGGCCACTGGCAGAGGGCAAATGTAGCACAGTGTTTGCAAAGGCTCCTACCTAATGTTCCTAATGACTACTTCTACCTAGTGCTCCTATCTACTACTTCTACCTAAAGTTTCTACCTAATGCTCCAACCTAAATGTGCAAGTGCTACCTACTACACTGGTTGGTATTAAAAAATTCTTCACAGAACAGTACAAATCCTATAACTTACACCAATCATATGTGGGTATGAAAATCTCATGGAGTAAATGGTATCTTAGGCACAAACACCTAAAATTGCAAATACTGTAGGTGAGGATGAGGTGAAAACTCCAGCAAATTAAACTCAATCATGTGTTTTCATCTGCTTGGATAACTAATATATGATCACACTGAAAGTAATCATCCAACAAAAGAACACTAACTTACCATTTGATATTTTGGGAAAATATTTGTGCAAATGAATGAATAAAGTGCTCTTTTCACCACATTAATACTTTCCTTACACAATTCAACTACAAAAGGAAAAGGGTTTGCTCTCAAGTCTCTTCTAGCATATCATAAAACAGATATCAAATGCAACATGTAGCTGATGGGTCATCTACTGAATCACCTTGTTTTTTTTTTGCATCCTCATCTTCATCTTTCAATGCACATTTTTGCTCTCTGGCTTTGTCTTCTGTACTTATTTCATAATCCAATGGATCTTCTGTGACATCTTCTGAAAGATCTTCATTTCCCATATCTAAAGAACTCAAAATACTATCTTCCTCACTCTCCCAAGAAGAGTTTGATTCAGATCTGTGCAGCTTCCCTGTTGATTGTATACCTGAAGGCTTATTATCAGTCATTTGTTTACTACTGCAATAACGTCCTGAAGAAATATCAAATCTTTCATCTTCAGGATGGTAAAGCTCTTCTGATTGCTGACTGTGACAGCTAATGGGTTCTTGGGCATACTCTTTACTACAAAGATGCTCCCAAGCTATGCGACAAAGTTCCTCAATGCCTTCATTGCCTACACTGTTTCGTTGGTCACATCTCAGTCCACTTTTCAGTAACTGCAAAAAGTCATCATTGTACATATCATCTGAGTCAAACATATTCTTCTCTTTCCTCAATGCAGCTTCAAATGCTGGGTCCCCTACTTTTTGCGTCTTTCCACCCTGACCATGTTTTCTATACAGAGATTTCTTATTCTCCAGCTGATATATATCTTCATTCCAATCAATATCCTCAATGGTTAACTGTTCCCGTAACTGACCTCTGTTTCTTAATTTACCTTTTGGTTGTTTATTCCAATAGATACCTTCAAGCAAGCGATCTCGAAAAGTCTCACGGGCTGACTCATCAATTGTAGTTCCTCCAGTGGAAATATTCATATCTTCATCATCTAAGTCTTCATCTGTTTGGTTCAAAAAGCCTTCTGGTAGGTACCATTCACCTATTGCATGTAGAACAAGTGAATCAATAATAGATTTTTGTATGAAGCAACAATCAACCATGATCATTCATGAAAGAATATGTTGCAGAATTATCTCAAAATGTATTAGAATATAACATTTACATTTAAAATATGCACAATATTTTCCACTATCATATTCTTTATATGGTACAATATGTTTGTCATTCATAATTCCAATCAATAACTTTAAACCTCCATACGGTGAAACTACACAATGAATACTGTCTGTTCAAACTACGATACCTCATCCTGAGGCTAAAGTATCATCGCATTCTGTACAAGGAAATCTGGTTGAATTAACAAAAGATGAAAAGAGTTCATGATGTGAGGTAAATGAAGGAATAAAGGCCAAAATGTTACAGAGAGTGTTGAAGGTTAAGGCTGGCTAGTAGTAAGCAGGAATAGGGTTTTATGAGGCTTAATATAGAGGAAAGAGTAAAATCCAAGCAGTGCAGGAACTGTGAAAGTTGGAGCTGTGAAAGTAATGGAAAGCAACTAATATGGTAAAGGCCTGTAGTAAAAACTTACGTGAAAAGAGTGGGATTAGATACAGAATCACACTGAAGGTGAGGATTAATGAAATATTTGTTCATACTTGATCGCCATTTCCCTTGTTAACAAAGCTGTATCAGGAAATACACACAATACTCACAGACAAATATATATACATATACCCACCTTAATGTACATATATATCACTATCATCATACATAATTAATGTTTCCCGCGTCAGTGAGGTAGCGCTAGGAAACAAACAAAGAATGGCCCATCCATTCATATATATTTTATTTTCAATTTATTTTTCTTTGTCGCTGTCTCCCGCATTAGCGAGGTAGCGCAAGGAAACAGACGAAAGAATGGCCCAACCCACCCACATACACGTGTATATACATACACGTCCACACATGCAAATATATATATATATATATATATATAGATATATACATTTTTTTTTTTTTTTTCATACTATTCGCCACTTCCTGCATTAGCGAGGTAGCGCCAAGAACAGAGGACCGGGCCTTTGAGGGAACATCCTCACCTGGCCCCCTTCTCTGTTCCTTCTTTTGGAAAGAAAAAAAAAAAAAAAAAAAAAAAAAAAAAAAAAAAAAAACCACTCATACGCACATATACATACATATACATACACACACAAAGACATATACATATATACACATGTACATATTCATACCTGCTTGCCTTCAATCCATTCATGTCGCTACCCCGCCCCACAGGAAAAAGTATTGCTACCCTCCGCTTCAATGAGGCAGCACCCAGAAAAGACAAAAAAGGCCACATTTGTTCACACTCAGTCTCTAGCTGTCATGTGTAATGCACTGAAACCACATCTACCTAATCCACATCCAGGCCCCACAGACCTTTCCATGGTTTACCCCAGATGCTTCGCATCGACCTCAGTATACCACATCATTCCAGTTCATTCTATTCCTTGCATGCTTGTCACCCTTCTGTATGTTCAGGTCCCAATTGCTCAAAATCTTTTTTACTCCATCCTTCCACCTACAATTTGGTCTCCAGCTTCTCCTTGTTCCCTCCACCTCTGACAAATATATCCTCTTTGTCAATCTTTCTTCACTCATTCTTTTCATATGTCCATATATTTACCACACCTCTCTTACCTTTTCATTACTTATTTGATCAAACCACCTCACACCTAACACTGTCCTTAAACATATCATTTCCAACACATCCACCCTCCTCCATACAACCCTGTCTACAGCCCATACCTCTCAATATACACATATGCTCATGTAAACTGAGGATTGCTAAGCCTGAAACACCAAGCGCTGAAGGCAAATTGTTCACCATTTGTCATTACAGCACTTTACGCTGAAGCACGGGTAGTTTAAGCAAAAATATTATATACTTCCATTCAAGTATTTATTCAAGTCAATTAGGATAGAATATTATTGTAATAAACCCATTTTTTTAATTGAAAATCATTTGAAAAGCAATTATGGTAAAATTCTTTAAACAACGAAAAAAGCAAAAGTCGACTGTTTTCATGATTCCACCCCACTTTCCACTGTAATATGTGTGTAATTTCAGCAAAAATATTCCATGAATGTATTATATCAAGCACATAACGAAAAGAATATCATTGAAATACGACACTATTTTAACCAAAAACTATTGAAAAACGAGTAAGATCTCTTGAACATCAGATGGTTACATAAAGTCTTTTGTATTCATTAATCTTATCGTATTCTACATTGAAATATGTCATGTTTCAGAAAAACTACTATTTCTTTCTAAGATTATATTTATCCCGGCACAGTTAAGGTAAAATACACTTAAGGTGTAATAGTTTTGAACTGAAAACGATTCAAAAAACATTTACCATCTATCTGATATAGCAGAGCCCATTGAAAAGGATGCTTTGCCTTTGCCCTTTCTAAGCAGCCTTTAACATTACAGTACATTGAAATTGTGTTTATACTCGTATTGCCTTGCCTCTCATTTTCCAGAGAGGAATATATATATATATATATATATATATATATATATATATATATATATATATATATATATATATATATATATATATATATATATTTTTTTTTTTTTTTTTTTTTATACTTTGTCGCTGTCTCCCGCGTTTGCGAGGTAGCGCAAGGAAACAGACGAAAGAAATGGCCCAACCCCCCCCCCCATACACATGTACATACACACGTCCACACACGCAAATATACATACCTACACAGCTTTCCATGGTTTACCCCAGACGCTTCACATGCCTTGATTCAATCCACTGACAGCACGTCAACCCCTGTATACCACATCGCTCCAATTCACTCTATTCCTTGCCCTCCTTTCACCCTCCTGCATGTTCAGGCCCCGATTACACAAAATCTTTTTCACTCCATCTTTCCACCTCCAATTTGGTCTCCCTCTTCTCCTCGTTCCCTCCACCTCCGACACATATATCCTCTTGGTCAATCTTTCCTCACTCATTCTCTCCATGTGCCCAAACCATTTCAAAACACCCTCTTCTGCTCTCTCAACCACGCTCTTTTTATTTACACACATCTCTCTTACCCTTACGTTACTTACTCGATCAAACCACCTCACACCACACATTTTCCTCAAAACATATATATATATATATATATATATATATATATATATATATATATATACTTTTTTTTTATTATACTTTGTCGCTGTCTCCCGTGTTTGCGAGATATATATATATATATATATATATATATATATATATATATATATATATATATATATATTCATACTTGCTCATCTTCATCCATTTCCAACACCACAAATGTATGAATGAATGGAAAAAATGAATACACATACATTCTTTCTCTTTCCCACATTCACTCACTGCCCCCTACATCAGCAAGGTACTGCCACGAAACTGACAATGAGAGGCCATATAAAAGAGAAGCATATATACAAAAATGCTGGTATAAATGCCATGAATAAAGTATGAGGTCAAATTGTTTCTACACTCATAGTTACTGGGGCACATTTATGAGGGAAGACTACATTACCACAAAAGACATTCAGGGATAGCTTCTATGGTAAGCGTGTATCTATATGTCATCAGATATCATTATTACTTATTTTTGGACATTGAACCAAAAAGTCTGTACTGATGTGCATGAAGCTATTCAAATTTTTGTTTTTCACATCCACACACTGACTTAAGTTTTCAGGTTTAACGATATCAAAAGCACTACTGCATTATGACTCTCTGGCTAAGCTATGATGACATAAATACAATGAGCTCGAGAGAGCTTTACAAAATAACCTACCCAGCTTTTTGCCCTTTGTGTCCATCTTCCTTTGAGTTTTGCATCCTTTACCTCCTTCAGCAGCAGAATTAACAGTATGATGTTAGTGAATCGAGAGATATACCAAAATGGTAACGGTGAAGCATTTACACACCTCTGCCAACAGCATCCTTCACTACACACTTACTCAAAGATTATGTATACATTTTCATCTCTAATGGTAGTTCAGCATGTCCTGGTGAAGTCTACTTAATGTCCACAACTTTCATGCATAGTAGAAAAAAAAATCTGGTCTAAAATCTATATGAATGCTGTGTAATCAATAAACTATTTCAATACATCTCAAGCAAGCTATGTAATCAATAAACTATTTCAATACATCTTAAGCAAGGTGAAAAAATCTTTACTGATATTCAAAACTGTTTACAAAATAAAGATTACTTGTCTTAAGAATGTAGGATATCTACCAAGAAAAATATTATCCACCAACACTTTACAGAATAAAAACTACATTACCAAAATGTAGGGGGAGATAAAACATCAATTATACTTCTAAAGGACAAATCATCTTTTGCCTATGTGATACAAAATAACTGTCCATATAAGGTCCTACAGCAGTACTTCTTCAGAATGTCATGCTCACAACATATGCTCACATCAATCAAGATACTCTCAGTCCATCTACGAAAAACTAAATATCTATCACATATACTGTATTAGCATATTGCAAGACTAATTTTACTGTATACATATACTATGTTGAAGCATGCACTTTTCACTATGATTTCAGTTCTAAGTTCTAAGTCAGTTAAAATCACGTAAAAACTTTATTGAATTTGGTCTTAAGCAAAGATGGAATCACATCAGTGCAAGAACCTATATTAGCATATTAATATCAGTTAGTTAACTCACTATGCTTACAACTCTTAATTTACAGTTTGAATCTGAATGTCAAGATAACTAAAAGCGCAGATAAGTACGGCTTAATTACTTTCCTTCGGCCTCATAAATTGGTCTAATTCTATTGATCACCCTATCAATATTTGTCCTCAAAACCCCTGGTTTATGCATTAGGTAAAAGCATGTCATTGCAGCATGCCTTTTCTTTACTTCTGCATACTGATGAAAATGTAACTGTTAGCAGAGTATTTTGAGAAATGCTGCAATTTGGAGTATCTTAATCTATCTCACAACGATACATGACTTAAAAGTGGAAAGGTCTATAGAGTTGAAGGGAGAATGTGGGGCCTAATGCTTCAAAAGTAAAAAAGAAGAAAAATGTGGGGCCTAATACTTCAAAAGAAAAAGAAAAAATGTCATATTACAAACGTATCAATGTTATCAAATGCTTTCATCCCCTGGGTGCAATCCTAGTAATATAGATGCATCTAAAGGAACTTTTTTGACTTCTCACCTGAAAGTTCACATATTCATTCTTTTAACATATCCTCATAGCTAAGAGACATTATGGTTGTCGCACATTAATTAAGCACACTGATATTCCCAAACTTGGACATACTATGGAAAAGTTGATTAGCCAGTCACAAAAAATCTAAAAATAGGTTCATGAACATCCTGAAAAAACAGTAAAAAAAATCCTTTACAGGCATACTTTTTTATATGGTTACATCAAATGGACAAAAGCATATGACAATAGGAAATAAGTGTTTGTAATAAAAGAGAAAGAATACTTCCCACGTATTCCCTGCGTGTCGTAGAAGGCAACTAAAAGGGGAGGGAGCGGGGGGCTGGAAATCCTCCCCCCCTTTTTTTTTTTTAATTTTCCAAAAGAAGGAACAGAGAAAGGTGCCAGGTGAGGATATTCCCTCAGAGGCCCAGTCCTCTGTTCTTAACGCTACCTTGCTAACGTGGGAAATGGCGAATATTTTGAAAGAAAGAAAGAATAAAAGAAAAAATGAAAAGGTATTACCTGGTGCCCATATGAATTTGATATTAGTCTTCATAGGTTTGGGTATTCTTGTATGTCTTTATTTCATATCTAACCCCACATGTGTCCTCACTGTCAAAGCCCAGTTCACTTTCATGTTTCTGTATTCATTATAGTACAATATGAGGAATACTCCAAATTGCAATCCTATCTCACAATACTTTACAAGGTATTATTTTTTCATAACCTCATCAATATATACATGCCCATGAAGTCATGCTGCTGTTACACACTTTTACACAGCATTAACTTAAGATCTTAATCCATGGCATTATGAATCTATTTACCAATCTTTGTTTCAGCCTGCTGTTGTTCTTGCTGATACTTCTTTCTTGAGCGCGAGTCTTCTCTCTGCTGTCGCCGAAACTGATCCTTTGAGGACATTTCAGTGTTATCCAGGTACTCCTCAGCAAACACATACTTCCGATATTCTGGGTCTAGACCAAAGTCTTTCAGTTTGGGTGTCTTGTCATCATCTTGACCTTTTTTGAATAACACCTGTATATACATGTAAGGATGAGACACCAACACAAAACTGTGTGTATCAGTTATAACCTGTAGAGAAAGAAGGTAAGGCACTTGGGTATGACAGTGTGATGTTGGAACTTAGAATAAAATACATAAGATAAACCAACTAAAGTAACATCATGTAGGGGATTGCTATAAGCTGACTTTCTTTCCCCCATTACCAAGAGTCAAGGTGCAATGGTATTTCAAGTACAGAAGGAAAGACAATTAGCCTTTTAATTCTATACCATCTCCCAACCTGGCAATGAGTTACCTTCATGATGGTGTAGACGAAGAAGACGACAATCCCAACGGTGTAAAGAGGCATGATGATGCCCATGGCCCCAGATCCCTTACCTTGGGGTGGAGGCACAATGCCACCAGGGCCACCCATTGGAGGTCGCACCCCAGGCAGTGGACCACGCTGCAAGGAAGAATAGGAGTAACTAATCCACAACAAAACATTCTGCTAACCACTGGATGCATTTACTCAAATTGGGGGAATGAAGCTACACAGTTGTTGCTGGAAGGGAGAGGAAGAGGATAGGAAATCATGAACATAAAGATAAATTTAACCTTGGAATAAAACACACAATGTGAGATAAACCAACTACCAGGAGACCCCAACTTATGTGGGGGGATATATCTCAGTAAAACATTACAATATGAATCAGTTGTATGTTGAACCAAATTTTCCCCAATGTCACCCTTAAGGATGGAATGCAATGCCAGTATACTGTGCCTGAAAACTTAGTTTATCACCCACATAAAGGAACACAGTCAACACCTAATTTAGACAATATCTAAATAAAATTAAGAGTAAATGTGAATAAGAGCAAGGTTATTAGGTTCAGTAGGGTTGAGCGACCAACTTAATTGGGATGTAAGTTTGAATGGAGAAAAACTGGAGGAAGTGAAGTGTTTTAGATATCTGGGAATGGACTTAGTAGAAGCGAGTCACAGGGTGGGGGAGGGAGCAAAGGTTCTGGAAGTGATGGAAAATGTGAGGAAATAGAGAATGTTATCCTGGAACAAAAATGGGTATGCTTGAAGGAGTAGTAGTTCCAACAATGTTATATGGTTGCAAGGCATGGGCTATTGATAGAGTTGTACAGAGGAGGGTGGGTGTGTTGGAAATGAAATATTTGATGACAATAAGTATTGTGAGGTTGTCTGATTGAGTAAGTAATGAAAGGGTAAGCGAGGTGTGGAAATAAAAAGAGTGTGGCTGAGAGAGTAGAAGAGGGTGTGTTGAAATGGTTGGAACATATGGAGAGAATGAGTGAGGGAAGATTGACAGTGAGGATATAGGTGTCAGAGGTGAAGGGAACAAGGAGAAGCGGGAGACCAATTTGGTGGTGGAAGGATGGAGTGAAAAAGGTTTTGAGAGATCAGGGCCTGAACATAGAGAAGGGTATGAGGCGTGCAAGGAATAGAGTGCATTGGAACGATGTGGTATACCAGGGTCGACGTGCTGTCAGTGGATTGAACCAGGGTATGTGAAGCGTCTGGGGTAAACCATGGGGCCTGGATGTGGATGGGGAGTTATGGTTTCGGTACATTACACATGACAGCTAGAGACTGATTGTGAACAAACGGGGCCTTTTTTGTCTGTTTTCCTGGTGCTACCTCGCTGAAGCAGGGGTTAGCGATGCTATTTCCTGTGGGGCGGGGTAGCGATAGGAGTGGAAGGCAAGCAAGTATGAATATGTACATGTGTATATTTATATATGTCTATGTATTTATATGTGCGTGTATGGGCATTTATGTATATATATGTGTGTATATGAGTGGATGGGCTATTCCTCACCTGTTTCCTGGCGCTACCTCGCTGACGAAGGAAACAGCAATCAAGTACAATAAATAATCTAATTAATATTTACTCTGAAGGGAACTGTACTTAAACGTGCTGATGGGGACCTTAGGTGCCGTTGGAAAGGGATGGAGTGGACTGATGATTACTAAGAGGGCAAGGGAGAGGATCATATATGTGTGTGTGTGTAATAAAAAACATTAACAAAATCTATCCACAAACAACTACCCACCTACCCTTCACTCCCACTGATACAAGCAACACAATCAAAACCATAACAACTCTCCTGCTACAAGCACTGACAACATATCAAACTCACATAAAACGCTCTGGTTCATTTGTAGTTCAAGCATTACAGATATTGTCAACAACTCCAGATAAAATGCCTAACTTCTAGAAACTTGCCAACATACTGTCTTAAAAACCTCCAAAGCACCCATCTACCCATCCTCCTACTGCCCTCTATCACTTCTATTTTCAGTATCCAAACTCGGTGAAAAAATGATCCACAACCAACGTAATCAAAGCATCCCACTCTTAACCACATGTCTTCAGACCCAACCACAACTACACACTGACCATGAAGACGGCACCAAGCACTTAATAATCAACTGTCCTTCACTATTTATACATAGACACGCTAAAATAATCCAAGACCTAAACAACCGACCTCCCAATTCAAGACTTAAAACTCCATCCTACCACATATACACCCATCGGAAACCATACTCCCCAGACAAATACGAGTCACACTCTTCCATCTACGCTCTGGGAATCAACCATTACGACAAGCACCGTTTCATTATTCATACCTCAAGATCCTTCATGCCCATGGCGCAACTACCATAAAGAAGACACAGAGCACTTGCCATTCAACTGTCCTGCGTCCTCAACATATATGAAAAACTCATCACATTACTGTACGACTTGTGATGGTCCCGATCGGCTTCGTGCAATAGGATCGTTATAAACATTGGAGTCCTGAAACTAATAATACACTACATTTTCCAAGAAGGAATCCGCCTCATCAGGTGTAAACAAATCACAAAGTTTACAGACCTGTACACCCTCATATATATATATATTGTGTATTCTTATGAATTTTCCTAAAAGCAATAACTGGCCAACTCAAGTAACGGAATAATATCTGTCATGTCTATTTCTAGTGAACCTTTCTCACATCTTTCCCCACGCTTTTGAGTTATAAAGTACAAACAGCAGAAGCCATCCACCACTCTAAACCCCCAACAAAAATCCGTATGATGGCGGACAACCGAGCAATCACGTGTCCTAGGACACACTACAAGGGTTTGGGAGCCAATGGGGTGATTAGACGGAACCTGGCTCTCGTGGGGGCCTGGGTGGGATAACAAGTCCAACCCCCTAAGCCCAGTGCTTAGGTCCCTCACCACCGGCAGGCTGCGGCCCTAGAGCATAGGGCCCGCACCTCTAGAGTTGTAGGGAGGTTTAATCTCAAACAACGATGGAGTGATAAGGTTATAACATGCCTGCTGGTCCAGCTGGTGGTGGGCGGTGTGGCTGAACCGGGCCTGCTCCGACACGTCATGGCTCATGACACTTCCTGCTCCTTCTGCCATCGCTGAGCAGGTGGGTCCCTCAGCCGGGCATTCCCCCTCCTCCTCGCTCTCCACGTACCAGGAGGGGTGCGGTGTATCCCCAGGGGAGGCTGCGGGTTCCCCTGGGGCACCCCATTTGAAGTCTCCGTCTCCGAGCTGCGACGCAGCCTCTTCCAGGAGTCGCTGTTGTCGCTCCATCTGCCGCTTGATCCTGCGTCGGATGCGGTATATCTTGGGCATCAAAACCTGCACCATGGCTCCAAATGGGCTGAACGAGAGTCGCCCTAACGTACAGAATTAACAGTGTACGGTAGACAACCCAGGGAGGAGAAGGAGGGTGTAGAATGTCACTGATTGCGACGTTTATTACTCTATTCTTAGGAAACTCTCGGGTAGAACTACACCTCACATTATCAGCTAAAGAGGCCTGCTCTCCAGCAAAACTGGTAAAATCTGCACCTCACGCTGACCTTTCCGAGATGGAGACGAAATGGGTCATTCCTCACATTGCATCCTCTTCTCACAGCCCATAATGGTCTTAACATCCCTATGAAAGTCAACACATATAACCACTTCCTTGGTCGATGCCCTTACAATAGCTAGGGGCGACATAAGGGCTACCAGAGACCAAAGGGTGCCTGGACGATGCTCTCACGGTCACTAAGGGTAATACAAGGGCTGGCAGGAGCCATTGAATGCCCGGCTGACGCCCTCACGATCGCTAAGGCCTAGGAAAGAGCCAGAGATCCGGAGCAAAGGCCACCGTCAGGAGTGGCTGAGGCGAGGTTACTGCAGCCGCAGCAGCTGGACTGTAATACCGCCAGGTCCCACCTGCCCAGGTCGCTCACATGTCTGGCTTCCCATCCTTAGCGCCATCGCGATGATGACACACTCTCACATTTCTTAACCCGTCGAGAAAGACGGCGCGAGACATGAGCACGCCGGTACAACCTTCGATTATGACGGTATGGCTCTCAGTATGGTGATAGGGAAAGACCTTTCAAAAGCAACGATACGAGTTTGATGACCCCTAGGTCATTATGGATCTAGAGAAAGGCTATTCTATCATATCCATGGTTCTTACCGTAGTGCTCAAGGGACCAAGGCATTACGAAGACCTACTTAAACAGTTTCATGTCAACACATTTGTGTGACACGGATATACTTGTCTTTCTCCATCACAAGACCATAAACATCCAAAGAAAATGTGCATCTTTGACTAAACGATAAACTAAGGTATCTGAAGATTCCTTATTACCAGCTAATCTGAGTACATTCAGTTATTCCAACTCCTCTCGAGCCTTAACCTGATTAAATGTGTGACCTTGGTCGTTAACCTCGGCAGACCTGACCCAACCCCCTCATTCCCATGTTGTGGAGTTGCTTAGCCAGGCGCACCAGGAAATACACACACATACACCAAGGGACACACACCCAGGGGACACGAAGAGGAGGACAAGGAGGAGGAGGAGGTTCGGTGGGTCGAGAATCCACGAGAGAGTGAGGTCGGGTAAAGCTTCGGCGGGAGGAATGACAGATGATGCGACATTGGTCTGGTCAAAGGTCAGGATAAAAGATATAGGGGATTGATCACTGACTCCAGGTTGTCAAGAGTGAAGGATGACGGGTTAAATCTACCCTTCTCCTCTCAGTGAGGAAGGGTACCAGCCACTTGCACTGTGGAGAATGGTGAAGGGTGTGTAGAGGGAAGAGATCGGCCTGAGGATAAAATGTGTCACACGACGTCGTGGCAGGAACTTGAGAGAGAGAGAGAGAGAGAGAGAGAGAGAGAGAGAGAGAGAGAGAGAGAGAGAGAGAGAGAGAAGAAGAAGAAGAAGAAGAAGAAGAAGAAGAAGAAGAAGAAGAAGAAGAAGAAGAAGAATGTCATAGTGTTTGTTGAGTCAGGAGGAGAGAAAGTGAAGAAAGAGACATATTGGTAGCTCGGTGATAGTAACCTAAAGTCAGACAACCACAGAGTTTGGAAATGCAAAACCAGTGAGGTTGGTAACAGACGAATTGGTAATAAACACAAACTTCTCCAACGAAGAGGAAGTGGCGGAAACATCACGAAACAGTTGGGTCTTCAAGAGAAGTAAGATACTAACACGAGGTGTTTAGCATATGCAAATTGGGTGGAAAGACCGTTCATATCGGTGAACTAGCTGTAAGGGAAAAATAAAAGCCTATTAGCATATAAGCCAATACTGCCTGGGGTCCTTCTCATTGGCAGCAGAAACAGAAGAGTTCTAGGAGATTCCTTGCACCCCATAAGCTGGGTACTTGAACCCATATGTTTTTACTAGCCTTTCTCATGTTCATGTTCACATATGTGACATGAGACAGGGCAAGCTTAAACCACACGGGGAGTCAGCTTAGTCTTTGGCGTGACAGGAAGCAATAAATCAACCATCCTGACACGGATGGTGCCAGCGCTGATGACGCAATGCATGGGGGGGGGGGATGATGACGCAATACATGAAGTGATGACATCATCACTATCATACGAGCTGACGTACGTAACCATCACCTCTGACCTGCAAAGATTCTGGAAAAAAAAATCTACACTCGGCTGGACGTGTCCCGAAGCAAAGGACTAATGCACCAAGGACACTAACCGCCCACACACACACACACACACACACACACACACACACACAAAAGACCTCCATAAACGGAGTAATTCGTGAATTGCCACCTCCTCCAGCAGACCCTCTGTAATCACTGCATGAAACATGACACCCCGCGAAAATATAAATTCTTCTTACCCTGCTTGACTTACAGGGCCTGGAGGTGTCAATCAGCATGATGTATGGGATGCCATAAGACCTGACCACTTGTGCTATGTAGTTGAAGCTTCTGGTTATATGTTGTTATTCAGTAAATCGTAATTGCTATCAATGTGGCCCAGCGTTAAGACTTCGACGTCCTGGAGTCATTACAGTGCAACCAATATTCCCCCGTCCTAAGAGGGCAAAATCCCTCATTGGGACCCCTTCTCTGCTCCTTCTTTTGGAGAAGTAAATCAGGAGGGGAGGATTTCCAGCCACCCGCTCCCTCCCTTTTTAGTCGCCATCTACGCCATGCAGGGAATACGTGGGATGTATTCTTTCTCCCCTATCCCTAGGATACATATATATATATTTTTTTCATACTATTCTCCATATATATATATATATATATATATATATATATATATATTGCGTGTTTTCTTTTTTATAAACTTTGGCCTTAATAACAACTGTTCTCCATGTATGTGGGTGAAAAATTGCGACCTTCACCGTTTTCTGTGCGTGGGCTTATGAAAAAAGATGGGGGGGGAGGGGGTAAGGGCGGCCATGAGGGGTAACTGCGCTTTGTGGCTTCCTATGGTTCTCCCATTCCCCCCATTCTCTCTCCCCAGCCCAAACAAATGTTCTCACTGGCCTCTGACCTCCACACAGCACTACAGGTGCTTCACTATATCAACCAACACACACACAGTCCAGTATAGAAACTACGATAAGAAGGGTGGGGGGGGGAAAAAAAATTTTTTTTTTTCTTTTTTTCATTGTGGCTGTGTCACTGGACATCATAGAATGGGACTCGGTAAAATATTTCTAGTCCAGTCCCACGAACGCCCTTCAGTACGATCTGCCTCTCTCTCTCTCTCTCTCTCTCTCTCTCTCTCTCTCTCTCTCTCTCTCTCTCCAACATCATCCCGCCACCTGAAAGCGATTTATTAACCTTAAAATGATCTATCGCCACTGGATCTAAAAGACCAAGTGACAATGCCTCTTATTTCTACAACATTATTAAGTATTCCGTATTTCTAAATTCGCTTGAAGGTTTACTGCAGTTAAATTACGTACCTCAGGGTGTAAACTTCTATTCTGGAGGGGGTTTACAAAGTGAATGATTCAGAGATTATCATCAAACAGGGAATAGATACGAGTTTACAAGTGTATTTCTTTATCATTAGCCATTAAACTGAGAGTAAATAATGTTACAAGATCGTACATAGGAATGTGTAGACATTAATAACATCTTCCCTCTTTCCAAGTGAGATAAATCCTATTGTGTCATTAGAACGAATCCTTAATCTTATTGGGATTTAATGACAAGAAATCCCACCACAATAGCGTGAAAGATTAGAAAATCCCTCATGTAACTAGACTATATTAATCCCACCCGCGTACTGAACGACGTAAACCAACCCATGTAAACAACAAGGTTTAATCCGGCCACATATCGAAGATAAACCAAACGACAAAACGACCCAGATAAACCAAATGACAGGACGATCCAGTTAAACCCAACCACACAACCATCCAGATAAATACAACCACACAACCATCCAGATAAATACAACCACACAACCATCCAGATAAACCCAACTTCACAACCATCCAGATAAACCCAACCACTCAAAAAAAACCTAGATAAACCCAACCACATTTTCAGCTTAAGATAAATCCCCCATCTAGATAACTAGAGAGATAAATCCGTCTACATAAACCATACAAACTACAGTAACTCCGCATAAAATATAAATCCAACCCAACAAACTAGACAAATCCAGCCATACATCAGAACACAGAGCCACCTCCAATCTAACTGTATAACCAACAATATACAACCAACTAAGCGACCTTACAGTAATGCTATTATAATTCCAACCACTCACAAAACTATAAACCCTACTACAAATTCTACAACCAACTAAAAACCACAAGCCAGATAACGAATCGTGTAGAATCCAACCAAACAGCCATAAGATCCCATGTAGATAGGCCACTCGATGCATCGTATTCTCAGCTAACCCACGAAGCCACGTAGAGGAATACCTAAAAGTCCTTCCGCAGAAACCCTAAAAGAACTAAATACCCCGCAGCGGTTACCAGGAACCCGGCAGAGTGGACGGTGGCTCGACCACATTGAAAACGAATTGAAACGAAAAGAAAACGGGTAAGATATGGAGGGGATTCCGTAGGTGTCAAATGCAACACGATTCAAATTCATAAATTTCACGGAAAATGCAAACTGTGAAGAAATGGGAGGCAAAATAAACACAAAGTAAATCCGAGAGGATGTGCCTCTCTCTTCTGAATAGGATAATTAGTCACAGTCGCTTTTAATTGGTGTTCAAGTGACGTGCGTGTCGCCGTTTTTCATCGTAATTGGATGTTGAGAAGACAAGGCAGGCAAAAGGACCAATTTATTTCCTCTCTCTCTCTCTCTCTCTCTCTCTCTCTCTCTATATATATATATATATATATATATATATATATATATATATATATATATATATATATATATATACCAAAACCTAAACCCACCATCCACAATCAAGCCCTCAATACTGCTCCGCGTTCTTACTTTAATTGCTGAATATGCTCAGTCCATTCGACAGCACGTCGCCTCCCGTATATCACAACAATTGCATTCATTTTATCCCATATACTCCACTCAGCCTCCTGAATGTTAAGGCCCCGATACCCCAAAGCCGCTATTACTCTAGCCTTCCATCTCCTTCCTGGTTTCCCTCTCCGTCTTTCCTCCCTGACACGTATATCTTCATCGTCTTTCTTCATTCATCCTCTCCATGTGTCAGAGCCCCTTCCACACACCCGACTCATGTCCCTCGATCGGACGGCGCTCATTACCACACCTCAGTCTTACACTGTCATTCTAAACACGACCAAGCCAAGGCGCCTTCTTACGGTATTTCATATCAAAATCGTCCAAACGTATTCCCCCCTTTCGCATTTCGAGCTCAAGGTCAACATCAATACACCGTCGGGACTCCTATACCATCCGGCAAACCCGTGTTTGTCATGGGAGACAATGACTTCCACACGTACCTCGATGCAGCCAGGGCCTAAGCTCCCTTTCCCTACGATTCCACCCACTTCGATGTCCACTCCCAGGTACCTGAAGCACTCCACTTCCTCACCTGAAACACTCCACTTCCTCACCTGAAACACTCCACTTCCTCACCTGAAGCACTCCACTTCCTCACCTGAAACACTCCACTTCCTCACCTGAAGCACTCCACTTCCTCACCTGAAACACTCCACTTCCTCACCTGAAGCACTCCACTTCCTCACCTGAAGCACTCCACTTCCTCCCTGAAGCACTCCACTTCCCCCAGGTCCTCCCTATTTAAACATCACTCCAAGCCCTCCTGACTCTCCCTCATACTGCACTTCACTCCAAACCCTCCTCACTCATCCTCATGTTACACTTCACTATAAACCCTCCTAACTCATCATCATATGCCGCATCTCACTATCTTTCTATTCTCAACTTTCTCCATGTCACACACATACACACACACACACACAAACTCTGCCACTATCCTTTGGGAGCTTTTCTTTAGAACATGACACCAGAGCCGTGTCATCTGCAAATAGCAACTGACTCACCTCCTAAGTTCCCCCAGACAGATATTCGTACGCCTCTCCCTAGTAGCCCTGGGAAACAGGGACCAAACGAGCAGTCATAAAAACAAGGTCGCATGCGGGGGTCCCCGAGCTATCTCCATCTCTCTAACTCTTATCTCTCTCTCTATCTCTATCTCTCCCTTTGCCGTCACGCAACAGGGGGTAAAAGTAAACATACCTCCTGTGCTAACCGCCTCAGATACTGCTTATGCTAAGCGCCCATTTCCACCAGCTTCTGTTGCAACAGGAGCAACAGACAGAGGCAGCAGCACTACCAAACACCTCCCTCTGTCGTCCGCAACAGGGTCATCAGCCTAAGGCGCCCCCCAGCAATCTCCCTGGGGGAAGGGCGGGCTGGTGTTCTGGACACTTTACGCCCTTGAAATGCTTGGCGTACAGGTTACTGAAGAGGATGAGTAAGGTCTCCTACGGTTCCTAGCGCCTCCCTTACGAGAGCCGGGAGGAGGCAGGCGCGGTCTACCCTCACCAGAACCGCTGCTACATAAGCGGGTCCTCGGTCACCCGAGGAAGAACGGAGTATTTCCGTCTTTGGGGGAGAGAGAGAGAGAGAGAGAGAGAGAGAGAGAGAGAGAGAGAGAGAGAGAGAGAGAGAGAGAGAGAGAGACCCTCCTAATAAAACCGTATGACGACGTTTACGTAAGATCCTTTTAACGAAGACGTTATAACCCCCCCCTCTCTCTCTCTCTCTCTCTCTCTCTCTCTCTCTCTCTCTCTCTCTCTCTCTCCACCCGTTCCTTGAATCTTGCGAAGTCGGTCGATCAAGGCAACGTGTGCTTTTCAAGGGAGATTAAGAGGGTGATCAGTCAACCCTGTGGTCAACAGTTTACCGTGAGGGGTAGCTAAAGTGAGGCACTGCTAAGGCACAAGACGTCACCTCCTCGACCCCCCTTCCCTAACCAGATCCCAGAGCTTCGTCAGCTGCCATACACCACCACTACCACCACCATCATTATTATCATCATTAACCCGCACCACTTGCAACTGGGTCAAGGTCCTGGTGTTTCCTGGTAATTTGAGGAGGAAGTGTGGCACAGTTCTCCTGGTGTTTCCTGGTAACCAGTAGGAGGAAGTGTGGCACAGTTCTCCTGGTGTTTCCTGGTAACTTGAAGACGGAAGTGTGGCACAGTTCTCCTGGTGTCTCTTGGTAACCAGGAGACGGAAGTGTGGCACAGTTCTCCTGGTGTCTCTTGGTAACCAGGAGACAGAAGTGTGGCACAGTTTTCCTGGTGTCACTTGGTAACCAGGAGACGGAAGTGTGGCACAGTTTTCCTGGTGTCACTTGGTAACCAGGAGAAGCAGGTGTGGCAGGGTTCTCCTGGTTGCCTCTTGGTAACCAGGAGGTGGGGCAGGGTTCTCCCTGGTAACCAGGAGAGGGGCAGGGTTCAGCCTGGTAACCAGGAGAGGGACAGGCAGGGTTCAGCCTGGTAACCAGGATGTTACGTAGGACAAGGGATGTGAGGCAAGACACGGGAGAAACTCTTGCGGAAATAGGTATTGGATCACACTCCCTCCCTGCCCTTATATAAAGTAACGTAATACCATTACCATAGTTACCCTTCATTACTTTTCGTGGCCCACTCATGGGGTCGGTCATCATCATCCCCTTACCTCAACGTCACATGCACACAACATGTGTCATCACTTGAACTGTTGTAGAGATAATCAATTCAGAAAACCTATCCTCATACTGGAGATGTTACGAGGTGTGTGTGTGTGTGTGTGTGTGTGTGTGTGTGTGTGTGTGTGTGTGTGTGTGCGCATGCCATTGTTATGATGGTGACGGGACCAGGAGACGGGTAAGGGAGGGTTGTCGTGCCATTTGGCTCAGGCACCTCCAACTGTGTGCGACATCCACCCACCTCCCACACACACACACCACACACACACACCCCGCCCGCCTCTCTCACCCTTCCTCCTCCTCCTCACATATACCACGACGACCTCCTCCTCCTCCCCACCTAACATGAAGGTCGTACTCCTCCGGCACCCTACAGACTTAAGGGCGCCGCCGCGCGCCCCCAGGGATTATATACCACCCTCGTCCGCACCACCCCTCGATATCCGGCCATCCCTGAGCCCGACACGAGGCGCTTCAAGCCTACCTCTAAGCCGAGGGACCACCTCCAACTCCTCTCTCTCTCTCTCTCTCTCTCTCTCTCTCTCTCTCTCTCTCTCTCTCTCTCTCTCTCTCTCTCTCTCTCTCTCTACATCTCTTTAAATCACACAAACACACACACAGAGGTGCTTCCCTGGCACCATCGCCCTGCTATAAGGCACGTTCCGGGTCCTCAACACCACCTCTGGTTTGGACGATGAGGAGTTCGCGCCACACCGCGCCATAGCCTTCATCCTGGACGAACGGTACAGCTGGTGTCCGTAGTAAGTATAGTGGCGGCACAGCTCGTCGTGAGGTACAAGCGGTACACTCTGCAATGTACCTGGCAGCTCAAGGCTCCAGTGGGTCGTTTTCTGATCCTCTGGTTCTTATCTCCCACCACCACAACGATGCTAGGCTCTGGAAAGTCTTGTACCTCATATCTTTCCCCTCATACCTCCTACCTGGCTCCCGCTCCTCGCATCGCTGTGACACTCTCAATCTCTTCCACATTTATCTCTGTCTTCCCTAACACCTGACCTCTTATACCTTTTAAGGGGGCTGAGTTCCCACTTCCTCAAAGACGTTTCGATCACGACAACTCTCCTCATTTCACTCCTCGAAACCTTAAGCTCACTCGTAAGGTTTCATTTAAGCCCCTGGCCTCGATGGAGAGAGAGAGAGAGAGAGAGAGAGAGAGAGAGAGAGAGAGAGAGAGAGAGAGAGAGAGAGAGAGAGAGAGAGACCAGTCCTCGGCTCGAGACATCAACACACAGATGGCCACACTCAAAAGCTCATCCACAATGAGCTTTGCAAACCGGATACGTTCTTCCCCCTCAAGGATGTGCCACGGGAGAAATGTTCATGTTGCATGCCAGGAGACCAGAGCGCAATCAAGCACAGACATAAATGGAGACCATACACACACACACACACACACACACACACACACACACACACACACACGTCACTAAATGTCTCATTAATCAACCGCGTGACAGACTGTCACCTGCATTACTGTGTGGACCCAAGACATCTAGACGACCAGCGGAAACACTCGAGGTTCCTCACAGCTGCAGGAGGAGGAGGAGGAGGAGGAGGAGGAGGAAGAAGAGGAGGAAGAGGAGGAGGAGGAGGAGGAGGAGGAGGAGGAGGAGGAGCGCCTCTACTGTGTCCCGCCTCATGAAGTTTCTCACTCACATGCCTCTCCTCACAAACCCGTACCATCGACCTCAGAACTGTTTTCAGCCACACACACACACACATTCATAAAAACATACACACACATTAACACACACACACTTAAACATACACACACACACACACACACACACACACACACATATACACACATTCATACACACACACACGCGTACACAGACACACACACACACACAATCGTACCCTGTACCACAGGAAGCACAATAAGAGTTCACTCGCCAATAGATCGTCCTCATTCCTCTCTCTCTCTCTCTCTCTCTCTCTCTCTCTCTCTCTCTCTCTCTCTCTCTCTCTCTCTCTCTCTCTCTCTCGCCTCAGAAATTCAAATCGTCCCTCATCCCCCAGAGATTCGTCCTCAGATAAACTCCCGTCTATTTTAACCCCAGGTGGAGGACTTATCACTGTCTATCCCCACGCCCCCGGGCCGGGAAGACCTCCTCTATACGTGACCTCTGACCCCCCCAGGAGACGACCCTGTTCTCTAACATCACCGTTACTTTAAGATCCAGTCAGTATACAACATGATCCATATACGCTATAAGGGCGACAATATAGAGGCCTGAAGGTGGATATAGTCCATATACCACCCACGACACAGGATCCCAATAGTCATCACATAAGAGTCATATTTCCAATACGTGACGGGAGAAAACCTACCCAACGGCCTGGGGGAGGAATATATATATATATATATATATATATATATATATATATATATATATATATATATATATATATATATATATATATGTGTGTGTGTGTGTGTGTGTGTGTGTGTGTGTGTCTGGTAGACGGGCATCAAAGATAACCTCATTCTTAAATCATCTATTGCACGTAATTCCAGATCGCATAATACAAGCAGACGCATCTTTAAACTCTATCGCGTTTTCATCCCTGATCGTTCGTGCAAAGGTGGATGCTATTAGGAATTTCCAACTGGGTCTGGTGACGTTCTCAATCGCGAACTTTCATTCATCCGTACGTCTCACGTTCAGAGATGGAAATCAAAATGTTCAAAGAAGATGGCGAGGGGAAGATGTGGACCAACACGGGAGTTTGTTTACATAAGGCGTCCTGTGTATAAAATGGAAAATGGTGGAAAAACCATTATTTAACATTCTTTTTGATCCTCCTACCCATCTTCCATCGCGTCAAGAATTTCGTAATCTATTATCATCATAATAATGTCTTTAGCCTCATCCAACACCCATTCATTATCTTTATCCTCACGCTCTCTCTCTCTCTCTCTCTCTCTCTCTCTCTCTCTCTCTCTCTCTCTCTCTCTAAAGAAAAACTCATAACTGGCTAATGGATCACAGAGCCCAACGCGGGGTTCCGAGAACAAGGGTTGGTATCCCGCGAGTGTGTTTGTGGATAAAGTGTATTGGACGGTTAATGAACGAAACCCTATGGTCATAACTGGACGGATTGGACGGTCACCTAGTTTTCATTAGTTGTGTACCGTAATTATGCTGCCTAGTTTTAATTAGTTATGTAGCTTAATTATGCAGTCTAGTTCAATTTAGTTATGTAGCTTAACTATGTAGCCTAGTTTTAATTAATGTACCTTAATTATGCAGCCTAGTTTTGATTAGTTGTGTACCGTAATTATGCAGCATAGTCTTAATTATTATGTACCTTAATTATGCAGCCTTATCTTAATTAGTTAAGTACCTTAATCATGCAGCCTAGCTAGTTTTTTAATTACATAACCTAGTGATGTACCTGAGTCTAATTCAGTTAGGTATCTTAGTTACGCCACTTAGTGAACGCATCTCAGTTGCTACACAGGGACTGACGCAGCCTCGGATGATCCAGAGATAGGTCGCTCAGGGTGAATAAGTCTACGTGAGGTATGACGATGGAGGAGATCGATAAAGTTAAAGATGGAGTACTGGAGAGGGAGGGTTGAGAGTAGGGAGGGAAGGGTGTGGGGAAGGGGTACTGGAGAGGGAGGGTTGAGAGTAGGGAGGGAAGGGTGTGGGGAAGGGGACTAAACTGTCCAAGAGTTCTCCAGTGTGTGGCTGAAGCAGGAAACAACACTAAGAAAGTAGTCCGGATAAGAGTCCTTACCTACTTTACCTACTTCCTTACCTTCCTACCTACCTACTTACCTTCCTCCCTACCTACTTAATCTCCTACCGACCTACTTACTTTTCTACCTACCTACTTACCTTCCTACCTACCTACTTACCTTCCTCCCTACCTACTTAATCTCCTACCTACCTACTTACTTTTCTACCTACCTACTTACCTTCCTACCTACCTACTTACCTTCCTCCCTACAGACTTAATCTCCTACCTACCTACTTACTTTTCTACCTACCTACTTACCTTCCTACCTACCTACTTATCTTCCTCCCTACCTACTTAATCTCCTACCTACCTACTTACTTTTCTACCTACCTACTTACCTTCCTCCCTCCCTACTTACTCTCTACCTACCAACTTACCTTTCTACGTACCTACTTACCTTCCTATCTACGTGTACCTCAGACGAGATACAATTAGTCGTGGCTGGAGCGTAGCACTTACCGTTAGAAATTTCGGGAGTTAAGAAGAGTCGTGGGAGTTACGGGTTGTCAAGCGCTATGGATGTGGCTCGTTAAAACTCCAGCCTTGACACTCCTCAGAGGCGTCCTTGTCTGGGGACATGGCCCTCACTGACACACACACACACACACACAGTAGTGGTTACTGTTACTGACCATGAGCCAGCACGGTATTGCCCGGTGTCTATCCCATCCCACACCCAACCCAGATGCTCATCCTACCCTCGGGACTGGTCGATAAATAGGCTAGCGTGTGTGAGTAAAGATATACACAGGTAAGGAGACGCGTGAACAAGATTATGTGTATATCTCTCCGTAACACAAATGGGTAATCACAGGGAACCCGGGAGATAATCAGGGGACAATGCATGAGAGGCGTCATGTGAGTGTGCCAAAATGGTGGTGGTGGCGCGGGGTATATATATAGAGGCACACTCTGACACCACCACCACCGCCACCACCCATCTTGGTCAACCATTCTATAACATCAACTCAAAACCTAAAGTCTTCCTGAAAAATAAATCACTATTATATATATATATATATATATATATATATATATATATATATATATATATATATATATATATATATAAACTCGATTTTCTTATGAATTTCATGAACACTTTCAAATCATGTTTCGGGTGGTCCTCTACAGTATACAGCACTGTAAGTTCTTATAACTACAAAACGTAGATTCAGAAAATATGTATCGCACAAAAACGTGAAAAACATAAAAGCGAAGCCCTCCTAGCTATCTAGATTTAACCTGAATTCGATGGTGGGGGGAAAAAAAAGTGACATATAATTCACGTCGGGTCTCTGGCCATTTCGTGCTTAAGCGCTGAGAAGCGAGCGCACGAAATAGCCAGCGATCGCTTGTAAACACGTCGAACGAACGGTCTGGTCGTTGCACCGCACCGACGTAGACCAAAATGTTGTTAATGTATATATCGACTGTAACACAGAAAATTGAGATAAATTGCAGCTGCAAGGGAATATCAGCATCGTGTATATTTTCTAGCAATGTTGACTGTTCGTGTTGCACCTAATTTGACGCTGATCAACCTCACTTTTTCTCTGATTTACATAAAAATCCTCTAACTATTTATCGCCATATTTATCATAGCGGTATAAATATCTATGATCCCAATCATACTACACCGTCTTGTTCTATTCTATACAATCATTCTGCATCGTCTTATTCTATACAATCATACTGCACCATCTTGTTCTGCTCGGAATAAAGTATCATTCCGAAACGGTATCAAACATTTTCCAAACATGATAAAGTGGCGTCGCTACGCTTATTACCATGTCAACGTAAGATACGGGTTGAACAAGCAGCCTTCAGTATGATATTCGTATAAATCATACGTTAGGGAAATTCAATCATTCGAAGATGTGAAACAATGATGCAACTTGGTAATTCAATCATTCGAAGATGTGAAACAATAATGCAACTTGCATCCACCACACTAGGGGGAGCGTGTGGAGGCGCTGAAATGGAAAGGTGAGTGGTCTCGGTTTCCTCAGCTGGGTCACTATTAACCTTAGCAACATCGCCATAAACATTAGACCGACAATGGTGTCTGCCCTTATTCCCAAAGCCACTTGAACTAAATCTAGTGAAACATTGTGAACTACATAGATAAAGGCTTAAGACTTCACACGAACATCAGGAAAAAAAAGGGTATTACATAAATATACGATAATAGAGCTTGTAAGCAGGTAACACTTATAGTTGTTTAACCATAAATTGTTATTCACTCGGCCAAGGAAGCATCAAAGGTGCGAATAAAGTTTCGAATTCCGTAGCAACAATTATAATAAAACGAGGTTAAACGTAGCAGCGCACATCAGTATGCTATAATATAGCTAGGACACACACACACACACACACACACACATCTTTTAAGAATGCGGTAGACAGAATTCCTAGCACATTCTAACTCAAACGTGGGGGTTTAATTTTGCTCTGGCCTGAACCTAACGCCCTGGCCTGCAGGAGGGAGGGGCAGCAGCTGCCAGTACCACAGTGTGAGCCATCCCAGCCCCCAGTAACCCCGGTGGGCACGACACAGTTGTCATGGAAAAGTCCAATACCATTGCAATCCCCAGGCCAGCTCACCGCCGTAAATAATCGCGGTATCTGGCAACCCGCCCGCCTCTACAAAACAAATAACGGATACAAAATATATAAATCAAACTAACGTCTATCTACACTGACTAACATCTCATCTACACTGACTGCTAGTAACGGTAGATGTTTAAACGTTTTCTATATTCATTAATAACCAAAAATGAATAGGGGGGGAAAAATATGAGTAAAATAAAAATGAAAATGAAAAAATACCGAGGGATACTTACCCTGCCTTTGTTGTCAACGGTTCGCTGGGGCATAGCGCGGCCCTTCTCCCTCAGGGCTGGGTGCATCATCTCAGGGTATAGATGGGTCGGCCGTTCAGGGCGGGCGTGCGGGTTCATTCCCTCTGAAACACGTGGGCGTGGCCGTCAGACAAATGGGCGTGGTGGTAAGGGGGGAAAAAAAAAATTGTGTGGACGTGGTCGTCAGACAAGTGGGCGTGGTGGTAGGAAGATATGGGCGTGGCTGTCAGGTGTATGGGGTACATGTGGCTGTACTGGCCACATATGAGGCAGTACTGACCAGATATGAGGCAGTACTGGCCAGACATGTGGCGTGACAGTACTGGCCAGGCATGGGGCAGTACTGGCCAGACATGTGGCGTGGCAATACTGGCCAGGCCAGTCATGTGGCAGTACCGACCAGACATGTGGCAATACTGACCAGACATGTGGCAATACTGATCAGACATGTGGCAATACTGGCCAGACATGTGGCAGTACTGGCCAGGCATGTGACAGTGACATGTGGCAGTACTGGCTAGACATGTACCTACTTCCCCCTCGACCATCACCACCACCAAGAGTCTACCACAAACAACTGTGACATTAACTAGGGGGTTAACTTACCCACGTCTCTCACTTGATGCCACATTACCACACGGCTATAAATACCGCACACCACCACAACGACCACCTACACCAGTAGCGAACTATCTTAACAAGCTCCATCAGTCTTACCGGGTCCATTCTCTCTCTCTCTCTCTCTCTCTCTCTCTCTCTCTCTCTCTCTATATATATATATATATATATATATATATATATATATATATATATATATATATATATATATTCCTTTTTATCCAAATGAAAATGAAACACGATAATTTCACGAGTGCACTTTCGTGTAATGATAAACATCATTACACGAAAGTGCACTTGGGAACTTATCGTGTTTCATATTTTCATTTCCCTGTGGATAAAAAGGAATTTACTGAGCATGCGCTCAACTGATTATATATATATATATATATATATATATATATATATATATATATATATAATCGCGCACTTTCACAGAACAAACTACCAACAGCGAGGCTCGAACCCGGGACCCCTGTGTGGCAGGCGGGAGCGTTACCGCTAGGCTATGATCGCCCCTATATAATGGTCCTGCAGTGGCCACATACAGACGACCACACCCATTCTGTGGACTGTCAACAACGCACTATGTGAACCTCACCATACGGTCAGCCTCTCAAAACCCCACACCTCTCCGATAACCCCAAGCATACGAGGATTCTGCACCACACCAGACGCCAGCCTTCCCCATCGTTCCTCAGGCTATCATCCTAAACGTCCTCATATTTCTGTCTTCTTCAGGAAGCAGTTAAAAACCTGGGGACTCAAAGCTCACATCCATCCATCCATCCATCTATGCGCCCTCAAGCGAGCGACCAGAAACTTGACTACATGTGGATCACTCTTTCTCGACTCCACGTCCTGAAATTTTCAGCACCTCTAAATGTCAGGGACTGCGAACCCCTGCGGGCACACACACACACACACACACACACAGACACAGAGGAGGCACAGCACCCAGGTGTGCGCTAGACATCGGTACCTACTTAAGACAAGCCTCAAGAAACATTTTATGCGCCCGCGTCTGACAGCCCGTGATAGTCTGCCAACGCATCGCTTCCCTAGCGAACACACCTGTTCGTCAAGGAGGCTTATGAAGCAATCGATCTCAGGGGAGGGATCAAGCTAGTCTCCCACTAATACCTTACGTCTGTGTAGACTCCCTATATACTAAACGACGAATGAGGGGGTCGGGCGGGACAATTAAATCACTACAACATAATAGGTCTAAAAATATGAAGCATGGGAAATATTAAGAATTTAAAATTCCAATATGTGTAAGAGCATTTTTTTTTTTTAGTTGCTACCTCACTGGCATCCAAAACACTCAGCTATATCTAATCTTGACAGGTTACTTCTGCGTATGTCTTGGGGTTGCGGGAAAAAAGAAAAACATATCTTAGTTCCTCTTTAGGTAAGGAGGTGGGGAGTAGGGTTAGTTCCTCTGAAGGTGAGAAGCAGCAATGTTAGTTCCTCTGCAGGTGGGGAGCAGCAATGTTAGTTCCTCTGCAGGTGGGGAGCAGCTATGTTAGTTCCTCTGCAGGTGGGGAGCAGCAGTATGAACTCCTCTACAGGTGGAGAGCAGATGTTAGCAGCAGTGTTAGTTCCTCTGTAGGTGAGGCATGGCAGTGTTATTTCCTCCGCAGGCGGGAAGCAGTGTTAGTTCCTTGTCACGAGAGGCGGAGTAGTGTTAGTTCCCCAAGCGGGTAAGGACCCACCACCAGTGTTAGTCCCTCCTCCAGCAGGTAAGGACCTCACCACCAGCGTTAGCCCCTCCTCCAGCAGGTGAGGACCTCACCATCACCACCAGCGTTAGTCCCTCCCCCAGCAGGTGAGGACCTCACCATCACCACCAGCGTTAGTCCCTCCTCCAGCAGGTGAGGACCTCACCACCAGCGTTAGTCCCTCCTCCAGCAGGTGAGGACCTCACCACCACCACCAGCGTTAGTCCCTCCTCCAGCAGGTGAGGACCTCACCATCACCACCAGCGTTAGTCCCTCCCCCAGCAGGTGAGGACCTCACCATCACCACCAGCGTTAATCCCTCCTCCAGCAGGTGAGAGGACCTCACCACCAGCGTTAGTCTCTCCTCCAGCAGGTGAGAGGACCTCACCACCAACGTTAGTCTCTCCTCCAGCAGGTGAGGACCTCACCACCAGCGTTAGTCCCTCCTCCAGCAGGTGAGGACCTCACGACTAGCGTTAGTCCCTCCTCCAGCAGGTGAGAGGACCTCACCACCAGCGTTAGTCCCTCCTCCAGCAGGTGAGGACCTCACCACCACCACCAGCGTTAGTCCCTCCTCCAGCAGGTGAGGACCTCACCACCACCAGCGTTAATCCCTCCTCCAGCAGGTGAGAGGACCTCACCACCAGCGTTAGTCTCTCCTCCAGCAGGTGAGGACCTCACCACTAGCGTTAATCCCTCCTCCAGCAGGTGAGAGGACCTCACCACCAGCGTTAGTCCCTCCTCCAGCAGGTGAGGACCTCACCACCACCACCAGCGTTAGTCCCTCCCCCAGCAGGCAGTAGCTACGACAACATCAACTCACGGGGCTGGTAGGACCTGGGGCGGATCTTGGGCGGTGCAGCGGCTGCCACCAGGGCAGGCGTGAGATCGTAGTGCTGGGCCAGGCACTGCGTCAGGTTGGTCTTGTCCTGGCCGAGCCTCACGCCCTCCAGGAGTTTCTCCGTGGTGTTCTGGCCGCACGTGTGGAAGAGCTCGGCGGCGCACTGGTCGGCCGTCCAACGCCCTGCGCCGGAGACCATGGCCTGGTGCTCCTCCAAGAGGTAGCACAACTTCGCCAGGAACTGGGTGTTCGCTTCGCGCCATACTCCTGCCATCCACCAAGATGAACACACCCGTTACAATCATCGTCACTACGTCATTCAATGTAATCATCAATGCGCGATTCAAATGTAATTATCACTGCGTAATTCAATGTCATCATCGTCACTACGTCATTCAATGTAATCATCAATGCGTGATTCATTCAGTGTAATCATCAATGCGTGATTCAATGTAATTATCACTGCGTAATTCAATGTCATCATCACTGCGTAATTCAATGTGATTACCAGTGTAATTCAATGTCATCATCACTGCGTAATTCAATGTGATTACCGGTGTAATCCAATGTCATTATCACTGCGTAATTCAATGTGATTACCAATGTGATTACCAGTGTAATTCAATGTCATTATCACTGTGTAATTCAATATGATTACCAGTGTAATTCAATGTAATTATCACAGCAATTCAATGCCATTATCACCACGCAATCCAATGTTATTATCACTATGGATGATGACAGCTTATGAGGCAACGTACTAAGTGTCAGATGAAATTCTAACTTCTAAACTGCCAATTTGACGTATGCTGGTCAAACTTCTAACTAACTTGCTATCTACACGTGACGCACCCCTAACTAAACCTCTAACTTCATCTAACGTAGTGCTAGCTATGCCTCTAACTTCTAAACTGCTATCTGCAAGACACGCACCCCTAACTAAGCTTATAACTTCACCTAACGTAGTGCTGGCTATATCTCTAACTTCTAAACTGCTATCTGCACGTAAAGGACCCCTAACTAAACTTCTAACTTCATCTAGCATAGTGCTAGCCAAACTTCTAACTTCTAAACTGCTATCAGCACGTGACGCACCCCTAACTAAACTTCTAACTCCATTTAACATACTTCTAACTTCTAAAACTGGCAAGGTCATTAATACGGCCAGTGACAACTCAGTTATTTTACAAGTTAAATCATGATCTTTGTGATAACTTCTCCACATCGCTAATTATAACGAGCGTGATAAATTATTTATGTAACGAGACATAAGTTATAATGCTGGTGATAACGTCTCCGCGTAGTCTGTGATAACAAACAAGTTATGATCTCGAGGCTAATTCTACCTCCTAACACATCTATTACAGCAAACTAAACATTAGTGATAACTGACAGGGCTAATAACGACTTTAAAAAAATTTAGTTATCGTTAATCAGATCTCTCAATGATAACTGAAGCAAAAGAACGAGGACAGTTGATAAAGACACTGATAACGCTACTTATCAAAACCTATAACTTTCTTTTTTAATAATCGTAATACAAAGTTTCGACAAGCTAAATATTGATGATAACTCATTGAAATAATCATAAATAACTAAAGAAATGTGATTACTATAAACTGAACCTGGAAGAGAATTCATAAACACAAAATCGTAAAATAGATAAATGGAAAATCATTTACTTAAAATGAAAATATTAACTAAATACATAAGCACATAAAGTCAAAATATTAAGTAAATACATAGTCACTTAAAGTCAAAATATTGACTAAATAGTCAAATAGTCATAGTCAAAATCAAAATATTAAGTAAATACAGATTCATTTTTAAAATTGAAATATTAAGTGAATAGTTAGTCACTTAAAATCAAAATATTAACGAAATACATAGTCACTTAGAATGAAAACTAAGTAAATACATAGTCACTCAAAAATAAAAATATTAAGTAAATACTTAGTCCCTTAAAATTCAAATATTAATTAAATACTTAGTCCCTTAAAATCAAAATATCAAGTGAATACTTAGTTACGTAAAATCAAAATATTAAGTAAATACTTAGTCACTTAAAACTAAAATATAAAGTAAATACTTAGTCACTTGAAAATAAAATATCAAGTAAATAGTCACTTAAAATTAGACTATTAAGTAAATACTTAGTCACTTAAAATTAGAATATTAAATAAATACTTAGTCACTTAAAATTAGAATATCAAATAAATACTTAGTCACTTAAAATTAGAATATCAAATAAATACTTAGTCACTTAAAATTAGAATATCAAAAAAATACTTAAAGTTACCAGACTTAAAGTTAAAAATTCACACCTTCATCAGGATAGATAGGGTAATAGACTCTGAAAGTATCTTAGATATATCAACAGATAGACGGAAGATTATCCGAGTCTGGTTACATTTAGGAACGTATGTGCTATTACCTCCACTCCTAACTGGTATAGATTTGGAACTATATGGTTTCCTGATGAAAATTTTCAGCATCAACCATGGAATCAATAACAGGATTAAAGTCTATCATGTGTGTGTGTGTGTAACCCCATCTATGTGCTATTAACTCCACTCCTAACTGGTATAGATTTGGAACGATATGGTTTCCTGATGAAAATTTTCAGCATCAACCAAGGAATCAATAACAGGATTAAAGTCTATCATGTGTGTGTGTGTGTAACCCCATCTATGTGCTATTAACTCCACTCCTAACTGGTATAGATTTGGAACTATATGGTTTACTGATGAAAATTTTCAGCATCAACCAAGGAATCAATAACAGGATTAAAGTCTATCATGTGTGTGTGTGTGTGTGTGTAACCCCATCTATGTGCTATCAACTCCACTCCTAAGTGGTATAGATTTGGAACTATATGGTTTCCTGATGAAAATTTTCAGCATCAACCAAGGAATCAATAACAGGATTGAAGTCTATCATGTGTATGCGTAATCGAGACAGATATTCACGTCAATGTGATCCTCAAAACCTCACATCAAGCAGATGTTCTCCCCCAGGTGTGTGTTTACCACACCCGTTGAGACAGGTGTGTGGGCGGGTCCTCGCTTCTAAATATACCCGACCACACCCACACCTGTTCCATGGCAGACAGATATTCCGACCCATACTTAAGCTTTCTTCTTTTTTTTTTTTTTTTTCCTTCAAACCGTGAAGCGGGAGCGTTACCGGACTCCGCCCGCACGGAGTTACAGCCTTGGGGGAAGCGAAGGCTCACCTTTGCCAAGCCTGTCATTATCATTATCATTATCATCATCATTATCATCATTATCATCACCAGGGTGTACAGTCTTGTCAGGGTACTCCCCAAAAGAGGGGTCCATTATACCACCCCTCTCCCAGCTACTGGACGTAGCGCCAATGAGCTATGAGAGGGGTGTGGGGGGTGTGGGGGGGGAGGGGGGCTGGAGTAATTCCAAGACCCATAGGGAGAGAGAGAGAGAGAGAGAGAGAGAGAGAGAGAGAGAGAGAGAGAGAGGGGCATGTGCTGGGGGAGGAGGAGGAGGAGGAGGAAGACACGGTGACCTGGCACCTGGTGGGCGAGATGTCATGTGCTGAGGGTTTTATACTACGGGACCCCTCGCTGGGGTGCCAGGTGGTGCTCACCTGAAATGCCCCCCACCTCCACCTCATAGCCAGTGGGTTAGGGGGGGATATACATCTATATATATACATATATATAACTACAGACGTGGTGGCAGCTGGGATTCATGTAAGGAGGAAAAGCGAAAGGTGAGGAGAGGGGTTTTCTTCTCGTATACACCTGCTGGAGGTCTGTGTTTCATGTAAGGACCATATATATATATATTGGAGAGGATCACAATTTTGCGCGTGATCAAGATATTCCTATGAGTCCACGGGGAAAGTGAAACACGAAAACAATCACATGTTTACCAAATGGCGTCCTAGCTTCGTCTCTTCGATGTATATCAACTGACTGGTATATTTCTCTCTTGTGTCTCCCCTGATGATGTGATTATTACACGAAAGTGCACTTGGGAACTTATCGTGTTTCATTTTCCCCGTGGACTCATAGGAATATATATATATATATATATATATATATATATATATATATATATATATACACATATATGTGTGTGTGTGTGTGCGTGTGCACTGATAGCGTACGTGTGTGGGTCTTAGACCGATCGTGAACACCTGAAGAAGGCGTTGAAGAAGATTTTCTTGAGTGGCTGTTTATGACGTGCCGCCGACGACGGCCTTAAATGACCCACCACCCACCTCCCTCAGCAGTCTGACTGGCCTGACGCCCAAGATGAGACCCAGCAATCATCCGTCAAACAAGGCACGATCCAGAGGGAGACGTACCAGTGACGTCTACAGTTCACGATCCAGTGGGAGACATACCAGTGACGTCTACAGTTCACGATCCAGAGGGAGACATACCAGTGACGTCTACAGTTCACGATCAAGAGGGAGACATACCAGTGACGTCTGCAGTTCACGATCCAGAGGGAGACATACCAGTGACGTCTGCAGTTCATGATCCAGAGGGAGACATAACAGTGACGTCTGCAGTTCACGATCCAGAGGGAGACATACCAGTGACGTCTGCAGTTCACGATCCAGAGGGAGACATACCAGTGACGTCTGCAGTTCACGATCCAGAGGGAGACATACCAGTGACGTCTGCAGTTCATGATCCAGAGGGAGACATAACAGTGACGTCTGCAGTTCACGATCCAGAGGGAGACATACCAGTGACGTCTGCAGTTCACGATCCAGAGGGAGACATACCAGTGACGTCTGCAGTTCACGATCCAGAGGGAGACATACCAGTGACGTCTGCAGTTCATGCATGTGGAACATTCTCTTTACAAGTGACGTCTATGAATCACCATAGCAGCAGCGAGCGATCCAGAGGAGGTAATTCCTCCATAAAGGTGAGGCTTCTGGTTTACCCAGAAGGAAGATCTGAAACGAGGATTTTTTTCCCTTTGCGAACCTAAAAGCTGACTGACTCCATGCGTAGCTCCATCACGTCCAATACAGACAGACAGACAGAAAGAAAGAAAGAAAAGGAACTATAGGAATTCCCGGATATATATATATATATATATATATATATATATATATATATATATATATATATATATATATGATATAAACAAGTCTATCAGAAAGGCATGATGACATAATTACAGCAGGCATCGATACATCCATTTTTTTCCAGGGATGACACAGTCATAATTCAACTGAAAAGTTCTTTTTCATGGGGTAAACAGTCGTGAAACACAGTGGGCCAGTTATCTCTACGTGATGCTAACATGTTTGGGCTCTCCTGGTCCTCGTCTGCTTGCTTTAAACTCGGAGTTACAACGGAGCAGACGCTCCGACAACAACAAACCTTTATGCGTTTCATCGGAGAACGGCGGAATGGCATTGTTCAGTGGTTAACCACTCAACCCAGCCATTTTTCCTCTTCATACTTCCAACATTACCAGCACAATCTGCCTGGTTCATGTTAACATATCTTACGAAAATATATCACCCTAGCGCCTGGCAATTCCTAACCTGCCGAGGAAATAGATGAATCATTGGCAACTGTGTATGAGTGTTTCCAGAGTCTGGCAATGTCCTTGGTTTGTCTACAAACAAGAGGACAGATAGGGTCACCATCCTTTTATAGTATCAACACCCTGATGAAACACACTTAAGAAAAGGTCTCCCCCCCCTTTTTTTAGGACTAAATATACTCACGAATCTCTAAAACAGATTATCCAAAGCCCCTCAATCAAGCCTGTGACACGGGGGGGAGGCGTGCGTGCGCGCGCGTCATCGCTCACACCACCAACAAATAGGTATGGTCGCATCTTAATCTGAGGGTAGAGCATGGCTTTAAATAGAGGTCCAGTGACACTCTGAGTGACTCGCTGCCCCTTGAGGGCGTCAGTCAGTCAGTCCACCGATCGATCGAGAGTGAGTCTTAACCTTCAACTTACCGGTATCTCGTAGCTCTACAAATACACTCGAATGACAGTGGTATTAATACAGCGAGGTGTCGTGTGAGTGGACACACCGCGGTAGTGAGTCAAAGGGTGGTGGGTATGTCAGTACTAACCCCCTTCCCAACACACACACACACACACACCCCGACCCGTGGGCACGACGGTATGGCCCTTGAACATGACGGCGCAACACTTGAACGGAGCACGACGGTACGACGCTCTTAAGCACGACGGTACGACACTTGAGCACGACGGTGCGATCCTTAAGCACGACGTTACGTACAAACCATATATACCAGGGGTGGGCAGGAACAGGGGCCATGGGCCACTGTTCCCTTACAGAAACAGATTCATAATCCACAACAAATATATTCTGAAAAAAAATCTTGTACACTTTTTGGATGGGGATGGAAAGATGGAATCGTGAAAAATGGAATTCTTGTTACGCTCATTAAGATAGTAATAATCATAAATGTCCCCTTAGTAATAATTATAAATGTCCCCTTATACAAGACTATATAAGATAGTAATAATTATAAATGTCCCCTTATACAAGACTATATAAGACAGTAATGATTATAAATGTCCCCTTATACAAGACTATATACTCTTATCTAAATCACTAACTCCTCTCTCTCTCTCTCTCTCTCTCTCTCTCTCTCTCTCTCTCTCTCTCTCTCTCTCTCTCTCTCTCCGCCTCTAACAGAACCAGATAAAAGATAACAACCGCCGCTTCTGACGACAATCAATTTGCTCTACGAATTTCCCTGGAGTGTTCAGCCGATGGCTCAGCAGTAATTACAGACTCTTGCTCTAATTACCGGGACACTTTCTCTCCTTCCTTGGTCGCCAGCTCCACACGCCCTCCAGTGAATTTTACAGCCTCTAGGAAGTCTTCGTGATGTGTTCCAGCTTCCAGGAAGTCTTCACGATCTGTTCCAGCTTCCAGTAAGTCTTCGCGATCTGTTCCAGCCTCCTGGAAGTCTTCACGATCTGTTCCAGCTTCCAGGAAGTCTTCACGATCTGTTCCAGCTTCCAGTAAGTCTTCGCGATCTGTTCCAGCCTCCTGGAAGTCTTCACGATCTGTTCCAGCTTCCAGGAAGTCTTCACGATCTGTTCCAGCTTCCAGTAAGTCTTCGCGATCTGTTCCAGCCTCCTGGAAGTCTTCACGATCTGTTCCAGCCTCCAGGAAGTCTTCGCGATCTGTTTCAGCTTCTAGGAAGTCTTCACGATCTGTTCCAGCTTCCAGGAAGTCTTCGCGATCTGTTCCAGCCTCCTGGAAGTCGTCACAGTACAACTCACTCCCCGTACAGTACAATAGATGGGAGACCCCACTAGCGTAGAAATCCCTCCCCGTACAGTACAAGAGACGGAGGACCCCACTAGTGTACAACTCCCTAGTCGTACAGTACAAGAGACGGGGGACCCCACTAGTGTACAACTCCCTAGTCGTACAGTACAAGAGACGGGGGACCCCACTAGTGTACAACTCCCTAGTCGTACAGTACAAGAGACGGGGGACCCCACTAGTGTACAACTCCCTCGTCGTACAGTACAAGAGAGGTGTACAACTCCCTCGCCGTACAGTACAAGAAAGTCATTACGACCAACCCAGTGAGACCAATCCGGGGAGCGAGACCATGACAAGAGACTGGTCAATAAATCTCTTTACATAGGATTTATAAAGGGGATAAACCCGACGTACAGATACAGTACAACCATGTAGGGGTTTACGTCATAGGAATTCTAGCCCGTGTGTGTGTGTGTGTGTGTGTGTGTGTGTGTGTGTTTGTCGTACACAAGGTAACCGCTAAAAGACTACTGAGTCGTTGGAGGTGCCCATATCTAAGTCCAATTACGGCGGTAGACGTGACCTTCCTCCGTAGGCGAAGGTCATCATCGGGGGTGTCTCTCACTAACCCGAGCCCTTCCTCGACCAATAGGGTTTTCCGCCGCCCGTACGTGCCGTGGTCCTCTCCACATTCCCGGGGATAGACTCAGGGCGAAGTATGGTGCGGGGCCTTTCCCATCCCCACACACACGCAACACTGGGTTATCCTCATCCTTACCCCACACATTCAACACTGGGTTATTCTTATCCTTACCCACACACACTCAACACTGGGTTATCCTCATCCTTACCCACACACACTCAACACTGGGTTATCCTCATCCTTACCCACACACTCCACACTGGGTACGTCAAGGACCACCTCTTCACCCAGACCCACCGCTCTTAAAACTACACCACACTTAACGCAGAGTGAGTTAAAGTTTGCCTCCTCCCCATTAACTTCGTCCTCAACCTTGGCCAAGTCTTACGTCGTCCTCAACCTTGGCCAACTCTTACCTCGTCCTCAACCTTGGCCAAGTCTTACGTCGTCCTCAGCCTTAGCCAACTCCTACCTCGTCCTTAACCTTGGCCAACTCTTACCTCGTCCTCAACCTTGGCCAACTCCTACCTCGTCCTCAACCTTGGCCAACTCTTACCTCGTCCTCAACCTTGGTCATCTCCCACCTCGTCCTCAACCCCCTCCCCTCCTCCTCCTACGTCGTCCACTACGGCCATCCACCAGGTACGTGCTGTACCAACCTCCACCTAACATCACCACTTCCACTCAAACACTCACGACAGACTCTGCCACTCGTATTCCGAACGTCCACACTTCTCACGGCGCTCGTCTTCAGGGTGTGCGTGTGTGTGTGTGTGTGTGTGTGCGTGTGTGTGTGTGTGTGTGTGTGTGTGTGTGTGTGTGTGTGTGTGTGTGTGTGTGAGAGAGAGAGAGAGAGAGAGAGAGAGAGAGAGAGATTCCTGACATATTCTCGCCCCCTCTTTTCTCGTTTATCCGTCATCATCCTCTCTCTCTCTCTCTCTCTCTCTCTCTCTCTCTCTCTCTCTCTCTCTCTCTCTCTCTCTCTTCCTCCCTCCCTTCCTGGCATCTCCCTCCCACCTCCTGGACGTCTCTGGTCGTCGACAGCCACTTCAAAATCGTGAAGACGCTCTCCAGTCAATATACCGGCGAGGCAGTGTAAACACTTGAGTCGATGGAAGACCTTGCTAGAGAGCCAGCCAGCCAGCTACCCACCCAAGCTACCCACCCAGCTAGCCAGCTAGCCAGACAGTCAGCTAATTAGCCAGCCAGCCAGTCAACCAGCCAGCCAGCTATCTAGCTAGCCAGACAGCTAGCTAACTAGCCAGCCAGCTAGCTAACTAGCCAGCCAGCCAACTAGCCAGCCAAGCTAGCCAGACAGTTAGCCAGACAGCCAGCTAGCCAGCTAACCAGACAGCCAGCAAGCCAACTAGCCAGACAGCCAGCTAATTAGCCAGCCAGCCAGTCAACTAGCCAGCCAGCCAGCCAACTAGCCAGCCAGCCAGCTAACTAGTCAGCCAACCAGCCAGCTAACTAGTCAGCTAACCAGCCAGTCAACTATTCAGCTAACCAGCCAGTCAACTAGCCAGCCAGCCAGCTAACTAACCAGCCACCCAGCCAGTCAACAAGCTAGCCAGCCAGTCAACAAGCCAGCCAGCTAGCCAGCCAGCCAGTCAACTAACTAGTCAGCCAGCCAGCCAGTCAACCAGTCAACCAGCCAGCCTAGAGCCTGCCCGCCCGGGTGACTGACGTTATCAAAACACCCCCTTCTCCCTGCCTCCGTTTGTTTACACTCTGTTAACGTTTAAAACACGCCGTCGCCCGAGCAGCTATTCCATCCCTTTTGATGTCATCATCGAACAGAAAAAAAAAAAAAAAAACGAAAAAAAAAAATCCAAAACAAAAACACCCACGCGAGGAACCCAAGTGCGTTTTTCACCGTTGGCCGGTCATCTGCCTCACACCAGTGTATACATCCTGATTGTACATGTATACACGTCTGTTGCTAACATCCGCTTCTTTGACGGGGTCCGATGTACAACTACCAGACACTAATGGATAGGGAGTCCTACCTCTGACCATGAATAGGCTCAGTTTCCACCCTCCCAATTGGCGCTTATATGTTACATATTTCCAAGTGTTATGGAGAGGGGGTTGTATTTTCAACACCTGTAAACCTGTGGTTTACTCTCCAAAGCTCATGTAGTTCATGTAAGCCTGATTATGAACGTACATGTTAAACTGTGTTTACCCTTTCTTACCAATATGGAAAACGGAGTGACAAGAGAGAGAGACTTTAGCAATACAGGAACAAGTAAAAGAATATAACAATACAAGCTCAATAAAGAATATATATATATATATATATATATATATATATATATATATATATATATATATATATATATATATATATATATAAAATCCATAAATATAAAAAAAGAGCCTTTTACGCGTGAAAATAGCTGGTAATTCAAATAAAGGTAACTTTTAGATGTCTTTCACCATGTGTTTAAAACATGTACGCAAAAATCTAAATACACAGCCCCACCGTTTTCATCCAACAGTAAAATGTTACATCTGCATCACCCCAAATAACTTGGCTGATGGAGTTTTCAAATGGTAAGTCAGATACATTTTTGGACGCAGTAATGTAGCGTAATTCAATTCATTAACAACGACTCAAAAAATAAAAGTTTTTAACACGGCATTTGAACCCACGAGCGAGGCTGTCATGTTGATGCTCGTACTCTGAATTGGGGGTGATATATATATATATATATATATATATATATATATATATATATATATATATATATATATATATATATATGAGACGAAGGGTATTCGAGTACATAGTATTCGAATAGTCATTTCCCTATTAGGGACGATCATTGCCCAGCATAGCGCTCCCGCCTGTTGCACAGGGGTCCCGGGTTCGATCCTGGCTGTTGGGGGTTTGTATGATATATATATATATATATATATTATATATATCACTGTACTCCGCCTACTTGTGTTTTCGTGAAAAGTCAAGGGCGTGGCTGAATCATCATCGTTTAAGGTAAGGAGGGACAGCTTCGTTGATGAACTCCGTGCCATAGGAATCCAAAGTTTACCTTCCGATTGTCACGCAGCAGCAAAGCCCTAAAGAAACGTGCTGTTGTTTTACGATAATTCTGAAGTATGGCTTCCTATTTGACGATTCTCATCGGATCCGACTTCTTGTTCTGCTCTGCAAACGTTCAATTCCCTCAACGAATCATATTCAGTTATCTACAGACTTACTATATATATCTATCCGAAGAACTATTACTTAAATCAACCTCTGAAGTGAGCATGAAACCAACTGTCCTACTTCACCATACTGAGATTAAACTTGTTTTTTAAGTCCAGTGAAGTCGTGGGTCACTATCCCACTGGCCATCTTTCAGTGACCAAGTTTTATCAACTGCGTCACATGATTATTGTGTGGCTGTTGGCAACTCATGTCTGTGTGTGGGGGGATCGTGTGATATTTCTATTCATTGATCGTAGTAGCTACGTCCTGTGTCTCTGCAGCTTCTCACGTTTTCCACATCAGCTAACGTCCTGTTCTCTTTTCAAAGGCAAGTTTTGTTTTTTTTTTTGCACCTCAAAACTTAAACTATTCTTTCCTTATAATGATATACAATATTATATATCATGACACAAGTTTATGATATAACGTACCCCCGTACTCTGCTACATCCAGCAGAGTTCTTACATGAGCACTCGCAGTCATGATTTACAACACCAAGAAGACTTGCCAAGTCTTAGTTGGACCTTGTCGCAAGGCTGGCCGACAAGTGACTTCGTCGACCTACACGGTACGGTTCCTCATCCAGGTCGCATAGCCTGATTCAGCGAGCAAATATCTCGCTACTCCCATCAAAAACTGAGCGAGCAAACACCATGCTTTCTCCTCTCTCGGTTCATATCGACGAGCAAATATCGAATATACAAACTGATACTATGTGCAAATCTTACAAATGCCAGTGAGAAAGTAGTCAACATGGACGCACCATTTTCTAAGTATTGCCAAGTTTATGAAGAAGAAATATTTGGCAGTTATTTAGGGATGAAAACACCTGCCAGCAACGTCTCATACTCCTCTTTGGGAAAGGAATACTAGCGAGCGGCATATCCAGTAACTGTACCAGGTGTTGCGTGAGTTTCCAAAGAAAGGCTTAAAAGCTTCAGCTAGGCTTGCACGAAACTGCCTTTTCTATGGCTGTCGTAAAAACACCCAACAGTATTTAACCCCACATAACAATATGTCGATCGTAAAATATAATATATATATATATATATATATATATATATATATATATATATATATATATATATATATATGCAACGGCAAAATACTTCAAGTAATAAACGATACTGTTGTATCAGGCATAAACATGGCGATTGCGAAACATCCAATGGTGTAATACCTTACGAAAATTATGAACTGCGAGGCATAAATCTGTCCAAATCTGAATACACATTATAATTTCTTACAAAATACATTATTGGGTACTGAGAAATATTACGACATAACAATCACTCCACTACAATTCAAGCTACAGAACACTTGTTCAGTAAGAATGCATTAAATCATCCAAGATTACACCACAGAAGTTCCGGGAGGGAGTGTTTGGCTTGCTTTTTGCTCCTCGAACTATCTATTCAAGACGACCTTAAAAAAGTGAAGAATCTATTATCTTTTCTCTTTCGTGACACTTGCATTGTGTACCATTAACCTTCCATTATGGTCTGTAAAATCTTTTCTTACGTATTACGTCTGGCCTTAGACTCCTTAACATCTTTAAACCAATAACATTTGTATAATACACCAACTGATGCTAAAGCGTTACAAAAACTAAGGAAACATAATTCCCAAAGCATTTCTTTGTATTCTAGCACGTAAAGCCTCCAGAAGAACCTAGATCTCTCTTTATAGGAAATTCTCAGACCTCAGAAAAGAAAAAATAAGAAATAAAATGTTCAAGCCACCCGATATACTACTCATCGATCAAGCTAACAGTGCGGTCCAGCCAGTAAACACATTTAACTTAGCCACATACTGAACAATCATTTTGCAGTCCAGTATAAACTCGAGTTGAATTTATCACCATTGCTTTCCATCTTAGTATTCGTATACTGAATTCTTATATATATATATATACAAAGTCCTTGTATTAACTTTCTAAAATGGGAAACAGAAAAAATATATATATATATGGGGCACCAGTTCATTTTCATCCTTAAAAGTGAAATAAGGAGAATTTCTTGACATTACTTCCCTGGAGACATTTAACAAAAAAAAAAAAAAAACTAATAAATCATCTTTGGATCAAAATTTTACCTGAACTGGAAAAAAACCAAAGAAAGATAACGTCTCCAGTCCAGTATCTTTTCCTCTCTGTGTACGTGGGAACGCCGGGCGTCCCTTGTGGCCCCGGTGGGGAACAATGCCTAGCTGCTCCGTTCCGGTACACGGGATGACACGGACATTGCTCACCCCAGCGTCAGGCGAGGGAGGGAGGGTTAGGCTGAGCGAAAGAGCAAACATACACCTGGCATAAATAAACACAAGGGTGGATTTGCCTGCTGGTGTCAGCTGCTGTGTAGGCAGCACAGACCCCCGCCGTTGGTGGAGATGACGCCCACCAACAACGCCTCTCCTCCACGTCCTTCACCTTTAAGTATATATATAATCAGCATCAGGAAAAGAAACATTACATTATTGCAATACATTATTACGGTTAACCAGAGACCACTGACAGAGTTGTGGTGGTGACAAGTTCGTATAGATGTGATAGGTTCGTTACGTAAAAGAGAGAGAGAGAGCGAACTAGTATCTTCAGAGGCTAACGAGCGAGGGAAATGCAAGGCTCCCCCGTGTATTAATATGCTCTCACAGCGCGACGCCAGAAAACTTTGCTTTGCAGATGGGTAGTTGGCAAGGTTGGAATTTCTCGACCCGCACACACACACACACATTACCAAGATTCCGCCCGCACAAGACCTTGTTTCGTCGGTATTTTCCTTACCATTACCACTTTATCAAGATTCATTAATGCTACGGTAATTTGTTTTATCTCTACGACTGAAAATGAGCGTCGTAAATTCTGCGCGAATATCATATTTTCCATCACACTTGTCAACTACATTTTGAATTCATGTCAGAGGCATATTTGTCAGCGTATCATGAAAACTTTCTGATGAATGATCTATTAAAGTACACTACATGCAATTTACGAACGTTTACCTTACATGATAGGATTTTCCTCTCTCTCTCTCTCTCTCTCTCTCTCTCTCTCTCTCTCTCTCTCTCTCTCTCTATCTATCTATCTATCTATCTATCTATTTAACAATTTCGGGAGGAGTGTAGACATCCGGTGAGTCATTCATAACAATATGATTAATAATTGGAATGAGAGAAATATTAATTACTCCATACAGAAGGCATAGAAACCCGAAGCATCGTGCAAATGCACACACACACACACACACACACACACACACACACACATATATATATATATATATATATATATATATATATATATATATATATATATATATATATATATATATATATATATACGCTCACATCAGAATCTGCAATTACAATTATAAATCAGGTGATTGAATACGTAAAAGATACCCATTGTAATAATACGCTCTACAGCATATTTACACCATAAAACACATATATACAATCACAATACAGTAGAAAAATAGATAAAACATTCTCTCTAAAAATAAAAAAGACCCACTATCTCACAGGCCAAGCTCTGCTCTTGTTCTGCAGTAATAATAGCAATATTTTGCGAGTTGGGGAAGAAATGGCAGGTAAATATTATATTTCAAACGTATCAGGTGACCGTACGGAGTGAATATGAATATTGTATTAGACTCAATTTTCAAGGACATTAGAGTTAATTGAATAACAGGATGAAGGTAGGGTCTGGGAATATGCGCTAGGTTTAAATGGCCGTCGCCAATCCACGATGTAAATGGCAAAAGCCTTGGCGTCGCGTCGTTTTAAATGCCCGTCATGACGCGATGTATTTAAATGGCTGTACTGTTTGGGTTATAATGCTTCTTGTTTTCTTCATTTTAGATTCTGTCAATTTTCTTTTGTCTGTAGGACTTTAATATCTAAGCAAAGTTCCTGAAAAGTTTAGTATTCTGAGATGTTTCATTTTACACACAGAACTATGTCTGCCCTATATACAATGCGGCATTTTTTTTTTTTTCAAAGTCCCTTGTTCGGTTTACTGGGCAAGCTTATCTTGTTTGCCTCCACCTGACCAAGTTAAGCTATGTGTTTACCTCCGAAAGGCCAAGCTAATGTATTTATCTTCCTCTAAACGTCTAATGTGATGCATTCAACCATCAGTAACACTGACCATAGCAGGGAGAGAGAGAGAGAGAGAGAGAGAGAGAGAGAGAGAGAGAGAGAGAGAGAGAGAGAGAGAGAGAGAGAGAGAGAGAGAGAAATTCTTCCACATCAGAAGTACGGATTACGTAAAGACCACAACATGCTTGCTACCGTAGGAGGGTAGGCGTTTAATCAATAAGTAAATATTGACAGGAGCCCTCACACCACCACCGCCACACAGGAGGCACGGTGGTTGGTTATATTCAAGGTGTGTGTGGTTGGCCCAGTATGCCTCGTCGATACCCTGCACAGAGTTAGCGAACGCTAAGACGACAACACTTCATGTAATGATTATTAGATGGAAGGGAGTGGGGCTTTGGCTCCCCTGGGACGGTGTTGACCGTTATTGATTGCGTCGTTCGTGTGTGTGCAACCCGGCCTGAGAGAGAGAGAGAGAGAGAGAGAGAGAGAGAGAGAGAGAGAGAGAGAGAGAGAGAGAGAGAGAGAGAGAGGCTTGTGTGGTGTCGGGCCACCAGACTTAACTCACAATAAGCGTCTTGACACCTGCCCGGTCGGCGGAGTTATTATGATTCTATCCGACCTAGAATATAATAATGTAGACCTTTGTGAACGTTGTGTCCTTGAGCGCATTCAAGCTTTAAGGCCGTAAGTAAAACAGAAGAGCATGACTTCCCCCTCCGCCACAAAAGGCTTTGACACACACACACACACACACACACACACACACACACACATCTTGTCCTGATTTCGGTACATAATGTCATCAGTCTCTCATATCAATTTCATACGTTTCTAGCAAACTTTAGCTGCAAGCAAGACGATCACAAAATACCCTAAAACATTCGTTTCCCTCCAACATTTCACAATGCCCAAAACCACCCCGGAATGTATGTATCATTTACATACATATTTTGAACGGAACTTCACTAAGGTCTTCATAGAAGTCTTGAAATAATAGGGTACTATTCAAGGCCACATGCATAGTGAGAGAGTATGTGGTCTTAGAATGATCTTGACCAGATTTAAAAGAATTTTCGGTTGGTGGATGTAAGCTTACGTTAACGGCCTTATTAAAGACCCTGGCAGTTGATAGGCAACCCAACCAACCAACTCAAGCGAACTTCTTTTGGAGTTAGGCTATCCCAACCAACCAACTCAAGCGAACTTCTTTTGGAGTTAGGCTATCATGAACTTCTTTTGGAGTTAGGCTATCATGAACTTCTTTTGGAGTTAGGCTATCATTCTTCCTGGTCTATGATATACCAACATACTTCTTTACAAACTGCAGCATCTATCTGTTGTAATATAACTGGGTAAATATCAGGCATAACCAAATTACCTTGAGACGATTACATTTAGGAAACTTTTAAGTTGTTTAAACTGGCTATAGCCTGCAACCCGTTACCTCATCTCCAAAACAACAGACAACATGGGTCTTCCTTTTATTGGCCAAATATTCTTATTTGTTGTTTCAAATCATAATGGTAATGATTTTAATGTCTGTAAGGTCTTCATGTTCATTACTATTTTACTGCCACTGACATCACCATGACTAGTGTTCGCTGAAGTGAGATAAATAATCTCTGATAAAATACTTGATGCAATTAAATGATCAAATGAAAACAGACTTTTGGCAATTAATAATCGGTAAAAATGATGATTGAAACTTCCGTAAAAGTGGATTTTTTTTCTCTAAACTTTACCATTTAACCAATATGTCTCCCAGTGTTAATGTAAAGGGACCAGACTGATGGTATGTAAAGGGACGGTGATGTATGTAGATGGAGGGAGGTCTAATGGCATGTAACAAGATGGAAAAACAATGTCCTATGATGGACCTAGACTAGCAGGATGCAGAGGGAGGGAAGGCTGCCGAACAGGATGATAGAAGACTGGCAATCATGTAAAATGTATGGAGGACTGTTGACATGTAATGTGAGGGAATACAGGAGGGGTATAGGCAGATGGAAGACTAATAACATGTGTAAACAAAGGAACTGTAATGACATGTAAGAAGGAAGTCTGACGTCATACGGGGAGGGAAAGAAGGTGGGTGACAAGCACTGGAAGGGGAGAAAAATATTGCACATAGAGGGAGCACTAATGTCATGTACATGGCTGGGAACGAGGAGCACATAGAAGGAAGAGTAAGCTATACTGCATCCGTTTGTTATACAGCAGAGCACGAAAAACTCCAAATTAGTGCTACCCAGCCATTAACTCGTTATAAAATACAAGGACCCTTTATTCTTAACGGTGAGTGGCAACACACACACACACACACACACACACACACACACACTATAATCAATGGAAACCTTGGTAATAAAATATTCCTCTTTGACCAGTCTCGTTCGCTATGTTCCCCACACCATACGACAACGGAAAGTTTTGCTAGCAACTTATGAACCTGAATTGATGGTAGCACCACAACAGGTTATCAGTGGAGAGAGAGAGAGAGAGAGAGAGAGAGAGAGAGAGAGAGAGAGAGAGAGAGAGAGAGAGAGAGAGAGAGAGAGAGAGAGAGAGAGAGAGAGAGAGAGAGAGAGAGAGAGAGAGAGAGAGAGAGAGAGAGAGAGAGAGAGAGAGAGAGAGAGAGTCTGACATTCACTACATAATGGAAGTCCATTTATGAGTAAATATGACCTTTTGGAGACCAAGGGTATGCGAAAAGAGAATAACAATAATGTTCATCATATTCATGATTATTCCTCACAAGGAATGTGTAAAACACATAACTTTATCAAGTCCTATATCTGGACCAGAAACACCCTGTTGAATGTAAAAATTCTTCTAAGGTTCAATAACGGCATTTTTCATAGTCACGCAGATGAAAACGTAACTCAATACCGTATCTTTTTTTTTTTCTGAGACAACTGCGTAGCATGGTAGACATTGAGTCACATCAGCGCCAGCAGTCTCCCTGTTCACCTGCAACTAAACGCTGATCATATAACGTGAAACCTCTGTATCTGATACTCAATACACTTCGTTTCCCATGATCTGATATACTGAACGACGAAATGAAATGTAACTGTTTTGGATTTTGCCTGAGTTATGCCTCTTGGAACAACAAATTGGTTCATACAAGTAGGGGTGGGAAATTCCACCTTTGGCTATGGAACCTTGTACAAATGAATGCATTAAAGGTTTTGACATAGGCAAGATGACACAACATGATCCTTACATGACTGAAAATCATATATAAAAGAATACATTGCCTCTATCTCTGTTATGTCAGTACCTCTGTCTAAAACTGTCCAGTGTAGCGACTGTAGCCTAGTTCACACGGAACATACTTGCCATGTGCGCATTCCTAAAAAGATCACAACCTATTCTTACCCACCAGATCCAGTAGGTTCCCCGCATTCTAAGCTATGTAACCCCACGTTCAACTTTTCCCCAACCTCACATATCCTACAAGAGAACTTGGATTTAAACCTTCTCAAACAGGATCAGCAGTAATACAGCCCAAACTCGAACGTGCGGTGGGAACAAGAACTGTAAAGCGAGAGAGGCTTGGATAACCTCGACGGACTGTCGATAGTTCAGCTAAGCTTCGATTACCTAAACAGATTATCGGAGCTACGCTGCAGGACTTCGATTACCTCGATGGATTATTGAAAGCTTAAAAGGGGGTTAGCCACGGCTGAGAGCCTCCGGAGACACAGGATAAGACAACTGCAGCAGCAGCCACGCCCCTGCTGGCAAGCCTACCTAACGCTGTACCTTCGCTGTCAGAGTGGAGCCAAAATCATGGGCCAAGGCACACTCAGTCCAAGGCAAACACAAGCCAGCTAATAAATGCAACGTCTTTTTGGCCAGATAATCTAGCACACTAGCACCTGCTAACACAGTTGACAGCAATGCTGCTTTTTTCACATTGGAGGCTCCAGTCACGGACAAATGTCCACATCAAGGACTGGGATTTAAGTGAAATATGAAAAGATTAATGGGGAAAATGAAGAAACAAGGAAAAGTATTCATTACTGCATGATGGTTACGCCTGCCAACATTAAAATCTAATTCAAAGAAAAATAACCTACCTAACATTAAAAAAAAAAGAGCCAAGGGAAATAACATGGGTTTTATCTTTATTAACAGTTCTGTTTTTGTCAAGTTTCATACGTGGTGACGAATCAGGGTTCACGACAATGTCTTCCATCCTCCCATCAAATCTGACGTTTTCCGTTCTTCCTCTTTCCTCCTCTAGCTTCCTTCTCATGCCTTTCTCTGCTTGTGAGTGGCACTGGTGTTGACACCACCAACAACGAGGAAGTCTTCCTTACGTCAATTAGATTCTAGCTGGGGTGAGTCACTGGCAAGGGAGCGAGCAAGGCATTTTACGCTGTACTGCTTCCGTGCTCAGGCGCAAGGCGCCTTCCTTGGGGTCTTGGCGAGGGAACTGTGTTGCTGGTATGCCTTCTCTAGTTCCTGGTGCTGCTAGGCTAAAGCCCCAAGTTCTACTGTGTTCGTACTCTTCTGGGTCAAGGTATTAGACTTTAGCCTCCACTGTGTCTCTTCTCTGCACGTTACACAAAGACCTCCTCAGTATACCTGATCCCACGTCGTATTTTGCCCCATCCTTGACCGAGAATTCTCCAAGTGTGTCCGTTCTACAGATTGCCTAACTTTGCACCTTTCTGCCACAACTCAGGGTCTATCGGGCCTAGTGTACTGTAGTTCAAAGACTCAAAGTTCGTCAAGTAACCCCAGGACCCCATTAAAGGGCTTCGAGGCTGCAGGAGCCCGAAAAATGGGGGGAAATGATTAACTCCATTTGGAGTAAAATGTTTCTCGACGAGGTGTAAGCTAATATAGACGGAATCCAGTAACACCAAAGAATAAAATTTTCAATATGTTACGAAGAAATTATATTTAATGTTCCCAAAGTAATGCAACGTTATTAGAAGAGAAAATGGGGGGAAAAGATCGTCGAAGAAGCTAAGACACTTATCAGAATCTGAGAACGACAACATTAAAGCAAGGAAGCACCTCAAATGTCGCCTTATATGCGCCCCTCCGTTACTGATACGAATCCCTCTCTAGTGACCTATGTAAGGGACTCTAGCCAAGGAAGCTCTTCTACCCACGATAATTGTGGTGGTCTGACCAAGAAAACCAGGTCTCTGCACACGTAATCGACCTTCAAGCACCTGCCCGCGACGCTCAGATTAAAAATAAATAAGTTTATTTGGGTGAAAACTCCCCCAACAACACAGCCTCGTTCACGTAACCCGGCGAGAGCAGTATGGCTTCCCGCCACTTCGGCAACTAACCTCGCTAGTCGCTAGTCTCACTTCATTTAAAACTGCTCTTATCCTGGAATCTACATGCACTTCAAACATCAACTATAAAAAAATACAAATGATATTGTCACTTGTCTCGCGGCTCACTTCTTTTTTCTCTTTCTTTTTACATAACACATTTACCAACCACAAACAAGGATATGGAGATAGGATGTCAGCTTAGAACCATTACGTTGCGCGCGCAGACTAGAATTGCATAAACCATGACATACGGAGCCAACTTGATCACCTGACGTTGTGCTGTGCAGCGAGTTGTATAACAACAGGAAATTGCCGCTGCTTACCACCACTTGCCAACACTATCTACCACCTGCCAAACCCTGCCATGAAATGCTTGGCCCTCAAAGTACGCAGGCTACGTCCAGCGTCCACTAATCTACTGCTTTTAGTAATTAAAAAGAGGAATACTGCCCACGTATATTCCCTGCGTGTCGTAGAAGGCGACTTAAAAGGGAGGGAGCGGGGGGGCTGAGAATCCTCTCCACCAGTTTGCGCCTTTCCAAAGTTAGGAACAGAGAAGGAGGCCAAGTGAGGATTTTCCTACTAAGGCTCAGTTCTCTGTTTTTGACGCTACCTCGCTAATGCGGGGAAATGGTGATACAGAGTGAATAGAGTGAATTGGGAACGATGTGGTATACCAGTCAACGGACTGAACCAGGGCATGTAAAACGTCTGGGGTAAACCACGGAAAGGTGTGTGGGGCCTGGACGTGGATGGGGAGCTGTGGTTCTGGTGCATTACACATGACAGCTAGAGACAGTGCTTGAATGAATGTGGCCTTTTTTGTCTGTTTTCCTGGCGCTACCTCGCTGACGCAGAGGGTAGCGATGCTGTTTCCAGCAGGGGCAAGGTAGCGCCAGGAACGGATGAAGGCAAGCAAGCATGAATTTGTGCATGTGAATATGTGTACATGTCTGAGTATGTGTATGTATATATGTTGATACATACATACATACATACATACATACCTAAACCCACCAATTCAAAAATCTTCTTCAGGGGTTAATTCTACGACCACATGAACCCTTACTGTGTGTGTTACTCATACCACCTCTTATTTACCGTTTTAGCCTTACAACTCTACGTGCAAATATCATATAAGAAATATATATTAGTTTTCCTTTCCTGGGAGAAATAATGAATATTTTAGCATCAATTATTTGTGAGCTTAATTCATTTCAGCAACAACTAGAAATGAGATTAAAAAATTAATCTGACATAATACGAAGTTTGACCCAGATCATTCTTATTGTAAAACTACATATATATATATATATATATATATATATATATATATATATATATATATATATATATATATATATATATATATATATATATATATATATATATTGGAAAGGATCACAATTTTGCGCGTGATTAAGATATTCCTATGAGTCCACGGGGAAAATGAAACACGATATATATACATACATTATATATATATATATATATATATATATATATATATATATATATATATATATATATATATATATATAGACCACTTCCCGTTGTGTTTAAAATATCAAACGCTGTTCACTAGAAATTCTGTATTCCACTACAGTACGAGAATAGGACTAGTCATCTCTTTGAGAATAACATGAAACCGGAAAAATCGTGATCAAAATATCTAGTACGATACATTGAATCCTATATATCTCTAACACCCAACCATGCACAGCAGCCACTAACCTTCTTAGGAATTTCAAAGATAAAAATAAATCAGAACTCAGGCAACAACATCAGGTCCAGCTCACGGATAATATACTGAAGGCAAAACGCACAACTCCTTCTCCACACGACACCACTCCTCCTCCAAAGCTCGTCCTCCTCCTCCACACGACACCACTCCTCCTCCAAAGCTCGTCCTCCGGGAGCATTAGCGCCACTCTTCCTCTTCTGCAGCACTAACTCCTCGCCCTTAACCTCTTAAGCACTTTAACTCGACGGCGCAGTTAGCCCACACCACAGTGGCTGTCCAATTCCCCTCCCTTACATATGTCGCTGTCTTTTCTTTCAGCCTCACATACACGAGCGTTGCTGGTAGTCACATATAAACATACGTAGTCTTTCCACGTTACGCTATATTGAGAAGGTTCTAGTACAATATATATGTATTCGGGTTCTAATACAATATATATGTATTCAGGTTCTAGTACAATCTCTATATGTATTTAGAAAGTTCTAGGACGATCTCAACATATGTATTTAGAAGGTTCAAGACCTGGGGCCCAGACCCCTTTCCCCAGAATCTAAAAACAGGTAAATTCCACACACACACACACACACACACACACACACACGGGAGCCAACACTGTCATGGCGGCACGCTCGCTTGCCCGGCTCACCCGGTGATCTTCGAGAAATATGGCTGAGGCCTCCCATCCATCTTGTCGGTTCCCGGGTGGGGCAGGCGCACGGGGAGAGAGTATGGGAGGGAAGGAAGAAGAAAAGGAAGGAGGTTGGGGGCGTGAAGGAAAAGGGGAAATAAAAGAGATGGACGAGGGTTTAAGAAGTATAGATGGAAGAGGAGTGGAGTTATAGCATGCGTAAGGTTAGGATAGGGGAGGAGCAGCGACAGTTCACTATTAAATGTGGAGGAAGAGGAAGAGGTTCGAACGTGGGTAATTATAGTTACGAATTGGTAGATAGTCAAACAGCAGTGTACAGACTTACGGGGTAGGTCTTACTGATGTGTTGATGGCTTGCTTTGTGTGTGTGTGTGTGTGTCTGTGTGTTATCTATCTACTCCAGACAAACTGTATTGTTGTTGCTTATTGGATAAGGAAGGAGATTCTATCTAAACGCGGAGCAGTGTTCATTTCTTTACGTCGACGGAGGGCTGAACGCCTCTTTCGGTGTTTTCACATGTTCTTTATCACTGTCAAGGTCTCTGGCATCTCTATATAGTCTGTGTCTCCCTAATCTAGTCTCTGCCACAACTTGTATTGCTGCTAGCCCTCAAGCAAGTACCACTTGGTTTTATCCGGGAGGGTTGTATCGTTCTAACCAACTTCTGCTAGGGATAGCTACAATATATATATATATATATATATATATATATATATATATATATATATATATATATATATATATATTATAATATTAGAAGTCCTTCGTACACCTATATTTATTATACCATAAACCACGAGTCCCCTACATATTCAGTACGACTCCACTATCATAAAAAGAGGAGTGAACAACAGGAAAAAAAAAAATGTGTATAGAGAAGGAAAGTCCAGATAACACACACGCACACACACACACACACAACATGTTTCCCAAAGACAAGCTAAGATTCTCACATCCTCAACCTCCACCCACAAACACGAAGGTACAGTACCTTTCTACTGTAGTGTACAGTAACTTTCTACTGTAGTGTACAGTACCTTTCTACTGTAGTGTACAGTAACTTTCTACTGTAGTGTACAGTAACTTTCTACTGTAGTGGTGTACTTCATGTAAACTACATAATACATGCAGGCAATGAATGCTTCACACTAACATTGTCTTATCAGGGAAAGTCCCATGCTATAAGACTGATGGATAATCCCTATGTTCACTGCACGTACTCATCCATCAATGAAAGTATATTATATACACGTAGCCTCAGGCATAATACACTATGAATAGAACGTTGTTCGCCCGTAAACCCCCCAACACACTTAACATAATGAAACTCTCACACCACGATACACACAATAAAACTCCGTGAACGCCCACAGGCACACATACAAGGAAGGAAGCCAACTCGTACACACATACAAGGAAGGAAGACAAGTCGTACATACAAAATGCCCACGGACAAACAACGCCTCTCACTAAAAAAAAAAAAAACGCGACACAAACACACACACACACACGTTAGGGTTGTCAAACTCGAGGAGTGATTCACTCCCGAGCCGCCATAGTGTGACGTCAGCCGAGGACCGTTATAAACAAGCCAGCGAACCTACAGATAAACTATCGCCATTAAGCTATTTTCAAGGAGGAGGAGGGAGGAGGGGGAGTTTCCTTGTCACCGTGAATGGATAATGCATATATTTTCATCTGTCTTTGTACATCTTAATAACACGAACGTTTGTAACGCTAGTTTCGCCATCAAGAATGCACAGTAAATAAGCATACGTGGTGTTTAAAATTTGAAAACTATATATATATATATATATATATATATATATATATATATATATATATATATATATATATATATATATCAATAAGATATCAACACAAATTTTTTCTTATATTCCAACAAATTTTAACATTTTCATCCGCCTGGGAATTTCGACACCTTAAAAGCCCCAAAGTTTGAAATAATAGACCTACTTGGGCCAGCCACCTACCAGGGTCATTAGAGGCGTCAGCCCGCACACACACTGACGAACTACCGACCATCACTTGGCTTGATTGGCAAGTATAATCACACGCCACAAGGCATTACCTGCATCTATTTTAGAGACAGGTTAGGCAATTTAGTGGTATCCAATTTTTTCATTTAGCTTATATTTCTTAATATATATATATATATATATATATATATATATATATATATATATATATATATATATATATATATATATATATATATTTCTCTTTTTAGTCGCTGTCTCCCGCGTTAGCGAGGTAGCGCAAGGAAACAGACGAAAGAATGGCCCAACCACACCCACATACACATGTATATACATACACGTCCACATACGCAAATATACATACCTATATATCTCAACGTATACATATATATACACACACAGACATATACATATATATACATATGTATATGTACATAATTCATACTGTCTGCCTTCATTCATTCCATCGCCACCCCGCCACACATGAAATGACAACCCCCTTACCACGCATGTGCACAAGGTAGCACTAGGAAAAGACAACAAAGAAAAGAGGACTAATGAAGACACATTCTGCTATTCGATTTGTCCATTCATTCATTCCTTATGCAAGATACGTAACCATTTCAAATGTATCAACCAATTTTGTAAGGTTTGCAAGAATGTTTAACGTGGTTTTTCCACAGAGGAAATTATCGTACATTGTTTACCAAACATTCTCACAAAGCTGAGTTACATGACACACTAAACTGACACGGCAATTTAAGACAATTCAAGCGTTTATTTACTATATTCTGACGAATTCTATAAGGGTGACTGAACTCACACGCGATACCGACCCCCTCACAAATGTAAAAATTATCGTGCTCGCTCATTGTCATTCAGTCTCAACCACCGCAACATTGACGTCGTACCATTTTCATTTAATCGACGTACTCGTTTAATTGGTTTCAAGTCGACGTATCGATAAAAGAACTGAGCCAGAAAATTGGTTTCACGTAGACGTATCAATAAAAGCACTGCGCTATAAAATTGATTTCACGTAGACGTATCGATAAAAAAGAACTCATCACCCTAAACATTCGCCATTTCCCGAGTTCGCGAGGTAGCGTTTAAGAACAGAGGACTAAGCCTTAGAGGAATATATCCTGACTTGGCCCACTTCTCTGTTCCTTCTTTTGGAAAATTTATAAATAAAGAGAAAAAACTGAGCGATAAATTACAGCGCGTGCGTGCATCGTATCAGAATGATCTAGAACAACTGAAGATGTTCAAGATTTATCGATTGGTTATTATAACTTAATGACGCAGAGGTTAATATTACCCAAATTATAACTTAATGACGTGGAGGTTAATATCATCCAAATTACCAATCACCTAACCAACGATAAAAGGGAAACTTTATGGTGATTAAATAATATGTTAAGGCACACAAGATGGACGAAGTGACTGGCGAGCTTGGAGACGATCCAGGAAGAAGGGGAGAGGACCCAGTAAGAAGGGGAGAGGACCCAGTAAGATGGGGAGAGGACCCAGTAAGATGGGGAGAGGACCCTGTAAGAAGGGGAGAGGACCTAGCAAGATGGTAAGAGGACCGAGTAAGATAGTAAGAGGACCCAGTAAGATGGGGAGTGGACCAAAACATAAAGGGAAAACGACCCAGAAAGTAGGATAATACAGAGAAGACCCCTAAGGCAAGAGAGAGGAGACTCCTCAAAAAAGAAGGGAGCGGGAGAGAAATGGGTGGACTCAATGGGGAGACGGGTGAGTGGCGTGCATCGGATGGGGAGATGGGGTGCACCGGATGGTGAGATGGGGTGAGTGGGTTGCTGTGGGACGAGGAGGGCCTTGGGTCTGAGTGAGTAGTATGTGAGTGTGTGTGTGTGTGTGTGTGTGTGTGTGTGTGAGAGAGAGAGAGAGAGAGAGAGAGAGAGAGAGAGAGAGAGAGAGAGAGAGAGAGAGAGAGAGAGAGAGAGAGAGAGAGAGACGCTCCCTCGCTCTCACCCCTCCCACCACCACCGCCGGCCAGCCTGCCTGCCTCCTCTCACACTCAAGTGGTGAGGAGAGAGAGAGAGAGAGAGAGAGAGAGAGAGAGAGAGAGAGAGAGAGAGAGAGAGAGAGAGAGAGAGAGAGAGAGAGAGACTTTCCAACCCACAATGCCAACCCAACCAAGCGCTACTCAGCCTTCCCCCCCAGCTCGACCCCCGACAGCCGACGAAAAAGCCTTTTCTCTTCATCCGTCACGAAGAAGAGCCTAGAAAAATGACAAGAAAACCTTTATATATATATATATATATATATATATATATATATATATATATATATACACGCCCAAGTCAGGTACCCGTCTATCGACCAGCCCAGGCCATAAGGGATGATGAACAGCTGTGTTAACTGTGGACCGGCTACCACGACCAGGAAGCGAACCTATGCGGACTCGAACCCTGGGCGTCCCACGAATGCGTGACATTTAGCAACTACAGCATCTATCATAGAATTATGGAGAGAAACTTCAGAGTCCTGTTGGAGGAAAGAGCTTTATAAAGCCGACGCTACTATAAGAAAAAGAAAGAATCTTCGACCATATGATCAGGGGATATTTCAATGTATCTCCGGCTTTATCTACATTTCCTAGCAGATACAGCGATCCTGTATCAATAAATGAATAAAACCTTTAATCAAACATATTTTATCTACATTTCCTAATATATACAGCAATCCTATATCAATAAATGAATAAAACCTTTAATCAAACATATTTTATCTACATTTCCTAATATATACAGCAATCCTATATCAATAAATGAATAAAACCTTTAATCAAACATATTTCATCTACATTTCCTAGCAGATACAGCGATCCTGTATCAATAAATGAATAAAACCTTTAATCAAACTCTATATTATGTTGAGATGGGGCGCGTAGGAAGTGATCATTTCCAGCACGGAACTAACTCTCGATACCACTATGCAATACTGTCCTCCGGCCAACTCTTTGTCTGAAAATACGGCCGTGATAAAGAGGCTCAGAGTCCCGAGGTGGAGGGTTGGAAACAATAGAGCAGCGCTCCTCCGGGGGGAAGTGTGTGTGGGTATTCTAGCAGGCTATAAGCGGCAGTAAAGAGCCTTGACAACACATGCAATATGAAGGGGATCTCCATGGATTCAACGTTAAGGCGGGGAGGTCTTACGGAAACGCTTCGTGCCAGTGTTATCTTCACACACACACACACTTTATTTTCATCATCTTGTGTTTATATCTCCATAGCTAATCCAATACCCCGACTTAAGTGAGGTATTGTGAAGAACAAACGACCAACGACATCATCTGCACTATTTTCACTTTCCAGCTGGCGATGTGTAATGTACCAAAACCAGAGCTCACTATCCCACAGCCAAGCCCCACACCGACTATTCCAAGGCTTACAATGACAACTTCATTTACTTTACTTTTGTTTATATATATATATATATATATATATATATATATATATATATATATATATATATATATATATATATATATATATATATACATATATACCAAATGGCGTCCTAGCTTCGTCTCTTCGGTGTATATCAAGTGACTTTTATTTCTCTTATGTCTCCCCTGATGATGCGATTATTACACGAAAGTGCACTTGGGAACTTATCGTGTTTCATTTTCCCCGTGGACTCGTAGGAATATATATATATATATATATATATATATATATATATATATATATATATATATATATATATATATATATAGGAAACGACGGGGTTTCTTCCTCAATTCTTCCCCAAATATCATATCATCACCTTAACGTTAAGCCTGTGGGACAGCCGACACCCAATCTACAACAGCCTATCTGCAATATTGCATGGATCATCATACCCCCCCACCCCGCTCGCTGAGTCCCCTTAGATTGCAAGGCCATCCATGTCCTTCTGGAGGAAAAGGATGGGAGACAGAGAGGATGGAAGACGCTCTTTACCCTTCTCACCAGGTGTGGAAACATGACCCCCGGGGTTTAACCTACTTCTTTAAGGCTTCGTCCCTCCACCGGCAGCGGCCGACGCGGTTGGTTATTTGGTTGATTATATCAAGACGTCAGGCCAACTGACTGCCAAGAGTCATCATATAGGTCATCATGGTTCAGTCATGAACCAACACCCAGAGAGACATTTAGAACACCTTCTTCAGGTCTTGAAGATAATTTTGAGACTATAAAGGCTCTTGCTGTATGAAAACGGTTACATCCGACTTTAAGATGGCCTGGGACGGGACTTCCATTCATACGGATCGTAGCCGAAACAAGCAACCCTCCCTATTGCCCCTCGCTATTCCAGCTTTCTAGTCCTCCGCTGGAACCACCCGGTGTCTGAATGCTGCCGCAAACCCTGTGAAGTTATACTAATGAAGACGGTCCTCATTACACTTCTGTAGCCAATGCTTTGTATAACTCGGTTTACGCACACACACACACACACACACACACACATATATATATATATATATATATATATATATATATATATATATATATATATATATTGGAAAGGATCACAATTTTGCGCGTGATCAAGATATTCCCGAGTCCACGGGGAAAATGAAACACGATAAGTTCCCAAGTGCACTTTCGTGTAATAATCACATCATCAGGGGAGACACAAGAGAGAAATATAACAGTCAGTTGATATACATCGAAGAGACGAAGCTAGGACACCATTTGGTAAACAAATGGCGTGATGATGTGATTATTACACGAAAGTGCACTTGGGAACTTATCGTGTTTCATTTTCCCCGTGGACTCATGGGAATATATATATATTGCAAGAGGTCACAGTGGCACCCGTGATCTAGTATAAGCATAAATTGAGTTTGAGATGATATATTCTACTGGATCCAAGTTAAAAAGCCCTAGACATTTCATAGACAAATCTCTTTAAGTTGGCAAAGAAATCATTTTACAGAGTTAAGCCCGAACCTCCCCTTGATATCAAGAATCTTTTAGTTCTCCCTTTTAGAGATAATTCAACATTTCTTCCCAAGTTGCTTAAATCCTTTAATGTGAATGAAACCTTCAGCAATAACAATACCATAAAGAGTATCTTAATCAAAAGCTCACCAGAAAATTCTGCGGGCTGTGTTTACAGAATCCCTTGTAAAAATTGTAATATGCTTTCTGCTGGGCAGACCGGTAAGGCTCGTAATGTTTGACTTAAGTAACACAAATACAGTAGAACAAGGCAAGAATCAAATGATCTGTGTAATCTTGTAAACAGTTATTAGCTGTAACTCCTTTGCCATGAGAAATATCATTGAATCTTCTAATTATCAAATACACAAAGAACTGTAATATCAATATTGGGGAAGGTCTATCAAAATTGGGTAGCCTCGTTGTACGCAAAATTGGTAAACAGTTCCCTTTCTTGTGCACATAAAAATTTTATGACAAGCATGTTGCCACACCCGAGCTACCACCTCCCGGTAACGCTTTGTTTACCCATGGCGTCTGAGCTACGTCTCTTCCTTGTATCAACTGGCTGCTCTGCGTCTTCTATTTCATTCTTGTATCTACCCCTGACGATGTGATAATTTCACGAAAGTGCACTTGGGAACTGATACCTGACAGGTAGAGACTGAGTGTGAACGAATGTGGCCTTTGTTGTCTTTTCCTAGCGCTACCTCGCGCACATGCGGGGGGAGGGGGTTGTTAGTTCATGTGTGGCGGGGTGGCGACGGAAACGAATAAGGGCAGACAGTATGAATTATGTACATGTGTATATATGTATATGTCTGTGTGTGTGTGTGTGTGTGTGTGTGTGTATATATAAGTATACGATGAAATGTATAGGTATGTATCTGTGCGTGTAAGGACATGTATGTATATACATGTGTATGTGGGTGGGTTGGGCTATTCTTTCGTCTGTTTCCTGGCGCTACCTCGCTAACGCGGGAGACAGCGACAAAGTTTAATAAATATAAATAAATCATTGTCTCAGTAGGGTTTCCTAAGATCGGCCTTGAGAAGGTATATATATATATATATATATATATATATATATATATATATATATATATATATATATATATATATATATATATATGTACAGTACACTCTCGTCTTCTGATCCCTGTGTACGTCCGAAACCTCAAGAACTCCTGAAAAGTTAATGACTAGCTGAATGTCAACTGTTGTGGTGTATACTATTCAGTACTCTCAGTGTTTGGCGTCCCACATACATACCTACCCATACTCTTCTCCCTTATTCAGTGGTAAGCCTTCCATCCTACCCTTAACGTGCTGATATTCAATGTTATCAGTGGGTCACTAGTGGTCTTACTCAATCCCTAACATTGTGGTAATGGAAGTGAAGTCTTCCATCTACCTCTTACTTTGCCTAGTCTTCACCACACTGTCACACAGCCTAGTGGCGCCTACGCTTACCTAGTTTGAAAAGTCATAGTGTTTTCATGGACAAGAAAAAGTGCGTTGTACTTTTGCAAACACAACTATAAAGTATCGTGTGAACGAATGTGGCCTTTTTCTGTGTGTGTATTCCTAGCGCTACCTCGCTGAAGCAGGAGACAGCGATGTTTTCCTGTGGGACGGGGCAAGCAAGTATGAATATGTACATGTGTATGCATGTAATGTCTGCGTATGTGCAGGTATATGTATGTATATGTTGATATCTCTATGTATGTATATGTGTGTATGAGGGCGTTTATGTACATTTATGTGTATATGATGAGTGGATGGGTCATTCTTCGTCTGTTTCCCGGCGCTACCTCGCTGATGCGAGAAACGGCGATTATGCCTAATAAATACAATACACACACACACACACACACACACACACACACACATATATATATATATATATTTATATATATATATATATATATATATATATATATATATATATATATATATATATATATATATAATACACCTTTCATCAACTGACGACGATACAGCTTCACCCAAACAGGTTACTTTACCCTCGCGATGTAACCACAAGCAAGTGTTCTCTGGTTACACCTGTATCACCGTACAAACAAACAGACGAAGTTAGACACTGATGAAAAAAAAAGGAAAATATCCTTCTGTCAGCTGGTGCTTCTGCTTCCTCCCAACCAATCCCAGCCCTCCCCACCCAAGGCCACCTCTGCCTGCCCCCCCAGTGCTAATCCCTCAGCCCGACACTGCTCCACATTGTAGATCTCCCCCCTTCCCAACACGGATTTATTTCTCTCCCCGGATCACAAAATTCATTTTTTTTTCTCATTCGCTGCATTTTTCCCCTGAAATACTGAACTTTTCTTTCTTTGAACAGAGAAATTCCCCTTGTATTTGGTCATCTCTCTGTGGTAGATAGTAAGCGGTGGCCGACCACCATAGCATATATATAAACATATATTCCCCAAACTTGGGTCTACGCTAATATCAAAGCAGTATGGACTGGTTAGTCTACCATTATCAGTCATTAAAGTCTTTAACGGTGGAAACATTTCATAAGCACTGTAACAACGGTCAGCATGGGTCTGTTATCGTGTAGAGGTACACCAAACCCAACTTAAGAGTTCACTACAACAGCATTTCTGAAACTAATGCAATGGACGGAATATGGACCCTTTTTTCATCGACTTCGCTCAAGACTTCGGACGAAGTAAACTACAAAATTGAGATACACGATGCAGCGAAACGGGATGATGAAGGTAAACTACAAATCAGAGACAGGTGGATCCAAGTCTTCAGCGGATGTTCAACCAGGAGTGCCATGATGAAAGCCAGTACCTACAGCACTGCTAATATAAATAACACTGGAGAGAAACCAAGTTAAAGAAAGCAGGCAGATCTTTTAAGTATGTAACATCAGAATCTGGAAAATTACAAGATCCACGAGCAAGAAAAATAAAAACATAAACTGAATTAAAAAAAAAAAGTACATTATAGAAGCTATTGGAATATAGAGGGGAAATTCAGAATATTCAAGCCATGGTACGAGCCCGTAGTATACCAAATGGCCGACATGGCTATTTACGAAAGGTGAAACCAACGTCCAAGATCAACGAGTCACAGTCAACGAGGAACTTGAACGTAAATGAGCAAAGTGTGGTATAAAGTAATGAATGGTGCCATGATGAGAACACGAACTATGAGAGACGGAAGGCTAATAATGGTCAATACACACATGAAACTACGAGAGACAGGGAGACTCAAGGTGAAAATAGTCAATAAACACACAAAAAAGCAAAATTGAATACTACTGCGGACGTATGGTCACCGACGGAAATATATGAACACGAGAGAACGTACAAACACCTTACAAGCAACACCCGTGCAACTTGAGCGTATAAAACACCGTTTAGAGGCTGAGAGAACTCTAGCTCTATGGCCATATAGGGAAGAACATGATAATCTATACATGGCAACGAATATATGAGTTATGAAGAACAACAGCTTGCTTACACTGAACACATGTCACAAGGAAGACAGGAAGTGATCAAGTCTCCTTGGGACACACTTAAAAAGATAAACATATATTTAAAGAAAACTCAGCGAGGAAGATGGAAAGACTTTTCGGTGTACTACCAAATAAGAAACACACAAAATGCTCATAAATATGCAAAAAAGAACGGAGAATAAACTAAGTAATGGTTGGAAGCAGTCCTCAATGAACCCCACAATTGGCAATTATGTAATATTCGTGGCGGCACAGAAGCGTTATGAACCAAACAAGACACGCTACCCAGTACTAACACGATACCTTATCATCTAATGGCAAAATCTCGTCGCAAGTCTCTCTCTCTCTCTCTCTCTCTCTCTCTCTCTCTCTATATATATATATATATATATATATATATATATATATATATATATATATATATATATATATTATTTTATCTATTTTGCTATGTCGGTGTCTCCCGCGTTAGCGAGGTAGCGCAAGGAAACAGACGAAAGAATGGCCCAACCCACCCACATACACATGTATATACATACACGTCCACACCCGCAAATATACATACCTATACATCTCAATGTATACATATATATACCCACACAGACATATACATATATACCCATATACATAATTCATACTAAAAAGGGAGGGAGCGGGGGGGGGGGGGCTGGAAATCCTCCCCTCCCGCTTTTAATTTTCCAAAAGAAGGAACGGAGAAGGGGGCCAAGTGAGGATATTCCCTCCAAGGCTCAGTCCTCTATTCTTAACGCTACCTCGCTAACGCGGGAAATGGCGAATAGTATGATTATCTTTGCCCTGTCGAACGCAAAATCTTTCTCTCAAAGCTTCCGTAACTGTCTAAATGTCTCTTCCATGTAAACCAGGGGCTTCACAGTGCACACGCTCCTCCCTCCTTCCTACCCACCAACGTAAGAAAGAAAAAAAAGAACGTAAATATCTATTTTAAACTACCTTTCGGCAAAAAGTAAGGAGGGAAGAAAATCTTGGCAGTTTCCCCCTATCAGTTATGGGTTTGAATTACTACATTATAACTCAGTCACCTGCTACCGTTGTAACTCGTAAATAAATAAACAACAACACAGTTTCCTGCTAAATACGAAATTGTTTTTTGATCCTTTATCGTACCAGGGATACCCTAAAGTTGTTTATGCTAAATTTTACTGGAAAAAAAATCCCCAAATACTGTGCAGTCTATACGTTCTGCCTCCATTCATGATTTCAAAAGACGTTACTTAAACGTAAGGTTTATAAATATTCTCTGTCTGGTTATAAATTATATCCCATCATAGTAACAGTGCATGTTAGCAACATAATTACAACCGGAGGGAGCAATTACCACACTTCATAACTTTACCATCAAACTATTACATCATTTAGTTCATATAACCCAATTACCTTTTCTTCTTCCTGAATTCCGTCCCAATAATCACCGGGACATTTTTGTCTTGATTCCTGGAAACGTATCCCTTGGAGCAAGACCAGGGTGCTGGCGTGAACTTTGGCGTGACCCTTGCCAATCAACCACAACTTCTGCACACATTAACCAATTAGTCTACAATGAACACCTTCACTCCATCGCAAACAACTTCTCTCACAACCACAGCTACTAGTTATAACCCTACCAGTATGCCATCATAATTATCTCCACCACCATCACCTCGACCATCCTACCTGTGTGGCACCATCTCGACCATCCTACCTGTGTGGCACCACCTCGACCATCCTACCTGTGTGGCAACACCTCGACCATCCTACCAGTGTGGCGCCACCTCGACCATCCTACCAGTGTGGCACCACTTCGACCATCCTACCAGTGTGGCACCACCTCGACCATCCTACCAGTCTGGCACCACCTCGACCATCCTACCAGTGTGGCAACACCTCGACCATCCTACCAGTGTGGCACCACCTCGACCATCCTACCAGTTTGCCGGCGCCACCAACACCATTGCATCACACGACTCACCACCACCCAACTCTTTATTTGGGGACCAACCTTCACAAATACAGGGGGTGGGTCGCGCTGCCATATATACAAGTATTTGGGCTGAGTCAGGCGAATCTTGTTGCCATTCTCCATCCCTAAGTTAAGCACTAAAACTTTGTTTACTGAAGCTAACGTAAGACGGGGACAATTAACGAGGAAAAACGACATACGATGTTATTCCTGAAACCTCTCCAGACATTCCATCGCCCACTCCACTCGATTTTGAAGTCAGGAGGCCAACACGTACAGATTTCTGGAGAGTTTCCTGGCTTTCCTATGACTTCAGCATTCTTCAACAACCTCTAGTTCAATGTCCAAGGTATTTAAGAGAAAGTTTCCAAATGTCTGTGGCGTACGTGTGTATTAGTGATTGAAGTTGCTGTTATCGACAGCAGATAATATAAGTGGGTATCAGCACTCATACTGATCCGTAGTTTGTAACAATGCCTGCTATCGAATCTGTAAATACTAAGTTACCCCCTTCCCCCAAAAAAATAATGAAAATGACAATGAAATGCAATGTCAGTGACAATAATAAGACATCTACACTGCTGCAGCCCAGAAGCTCCGAAACATTAAGGGGAAAGAAAGAGTCCCCAAGTGAATCTACGGAAACTGAGCCTAGCATTTCACAAAGTTTGGTCGTAATACATACCGGAAGGTGACCAATACCGCTCTCTTATCAACTGAAAATAAGAATATATGAGAGAGAGAGAGAGAGAGAGAGAGAGAGAGAGAGAGAGAGAGAGAGAGAGAGAGAGAGAGAGAGAGAGAGAGAGAATTATAACCGTACGACCTATGAGCACGACATTGCACCACCAATTGTATAATGCCCTAGCCTTTGACCTGAACCTTATGGGTTTCGACCATGTAAGTTCACGATCCAGTTACTTAAATATCTTACAATTTTATTCCTTTTTTCGTGTGTTATTCATCACCAAATGAGGCACACAATACAGCGATCCTGCATTGCTATTTTCATTTACCCATTACACTCTACAGTTCGTTGTATCATAAAACTAAATTGCTTCCAAAATGACGTAACCCCAAGCACCATACGTATCCTCAAGCACAAAAATACATGTGTAACCTGAGCCGATTTCTGCAGGTCTTCCAAATGTTTTCTTCCCATGCATTCTCTACAACAATGAACTACAGAAATGAGATTGGTTTATTTCACTATGCCCTGCACATCTAACCATATACAACTACATACAAATACGATGCGACAATTGTCTAATTTGCATTTATCAAAACAGACAGAACATGGTGTTTATTGGCCATTGACAGAGACAATATGTAACCTTCCAGCTATTTACGATTACGATCATTCCTACAACATTCCAGTACTACTTAAAATGATCAAATACCCCAAATTCACAAGACGTCTTTACTGTTATTCATATTGCTTTGAGAAGAGTGTAATTACCTGTTACCCTTCAGTAATGTGTATGTGTGTGTATGTGTGTGTGTGTGTGTGTGTGTGTGTGTGTACAAATGTCTCGAAATGAACTGATCATATTTCTCTTTCAATTGTTTAAAGTAAAAGTGAACAAATCACGGAATACGAGCGAGTTTACTCAGTGCACATATTCTTGTGACTAAGATGATACACGCGTGTGGAGTAAAGTTTTGAAGCTGAATTAAGTTTCAGAGCAGACTATGTCGGTCGAACCTTTATACGCTGATCAAATATGGGTATAGTTGATGGAAATTAAACTCTTTCCCTTTTAAGGGGTGGATATGAAGTTCCAGTATCAATTTCGGGTTACTTATAACTGATCTATGATCACTTAAACACGGATAAGTGCTTAACACCACACTATCTCCGAACGATACACAGGAAGGCCATATTAGCAGTTTTTAAACCAATTTCGTGGGACTAAAACATATGTTTTGCTAAGGCATCTTCCTAAAAATAGCCAACTTTCAAATAACCTCGAAAATTCGTTCCTCTACAGAATGATATTTATGACACTAGCCATCAACAGCATATCTAAATTGGTTTGAGCACATAAACGGCACAGCTGATATCTTTAGAGACAAGAGAAACGACCATATGAAGATCATATCCCTTAATTTTGAGATAAATAGCCAGTGGAGTATGAGGGTATTCAGAGACCAGCCGAGCATCGTCGTCTGCTGGGCCAAAAAAACTTCGTCTGCTAACGGCCCCGTCTAAGAATAAGAGCAATTACAGTGTGACACTTACCTTGTCTTGCGGGTGTCGGCTGTTTAACCGATGCCGTTAGCATAGGGTAAAAGATCTTTGGCCACAGGATGGCAAAACATCCTACCACAATTGCTAAAACAAATATTGTTTTCCCCGTACCAAATTCACTCGACATTTCCGCTGTGTTCCGCCACTGCCCATAGATGTCACTACTGGGCTCGGCCCGCAGCCACCGCTTTTGTAACCTTCCCAACTATTTAAATTGTTGCCAAAGTTTTCTTTTGTGTTAATACATTGGTATCTTGATATTAGTGAGGTAACCAAAAAAATATTCTCATCTTTAAGGATAGGGAATTCAGAAGTTTTATGAGTTTTGTATTACTTTTGGTAGATGCTATGCCTACGAGGCTATTGATGTAAACAAACGACAGGGATGGCCCTCTCAACAAGTGAACTGACGAAGCTGCTCGGGTATATATTACATAAGTTGATGGTGTAATTAGTCTATATTTGTTTGAACTACTTATAGAGACCATATGCTATCTACCAGTGGCTGCAATATGTTATTTGATTGCTATGGTGCATTTTGAGTGAGTTGTTAAGATGACTTCGCCCGATTGGGTGTCGAATCCAGAGTGATGGACTTGATTTAGGTATTCATAAGTTATTATTGTCAATACTTTCATTAATGATATGCAAAGATATTTCATTTTAATGAATTTGCCCACGTATTGAGATACTGACAGTTCGAATTACATGTTTTGATCTTAAAAGTTAACGCATGTTATGAAACAGTTATATAGATAACGGTTTACAATTATATTGTTTTATTTCAGTGTATTTATGTAAACCATCTGGTAAAGCAAAGTATAAGGGTCATTGTGCTGTTGTTGGAGAGAAAGTTTCTTTCAAAATTTTATTTACTATTGGAACGCATGAAAGTAAATTAGATATTTCTTTTTATCTTGGGTATTGTTATAAACATTGCAAAAATTAAAAAGTGACAAAGAAGGCCGAAACTTGGAAGATAAGGAAGAATAAGATATTGGACAAGCAAAATTTGAAAAATGCACAAACCTTGACTAGGTTAGGATAAAGAAATATAGATTTGAAGTAAACAGAATTCTAACCCAATTTTGGAGGATATAGGGGTAATTATGTAGTTTAAGAGAACAACAAAACTGTCTTTGGAGTATAATTGACTCTTTTTAATAGTGGTAGCGTAGTGTGAGAATATTGCAAAGGACTGGGGAAGGGGTTCTTGGGGGGTTTCCCTAACCACTGCTACTCAGCCTTACTACAAAGTACAAGTAGAATACAGATGAGTCAGGGAAATACAACTATATTTGGGTATACAAAGTTTCTTACTTAAATTCATATTAATTATTACAGCATTTTCCTTTTCCCTGTTTATTTAGAATACTTTTCAATTTCAAAGTTGAAATATACCATTACCAACATCTTGTTACTGCTAAGTGATAGAATATTTTGCTGGAACTTGTTTGTGATGGAATGCATTTGCACATGAATTCTCAAAAACTACATATAGCTGTAAGACCACAACATTAAGTAAAAAAATTTACAACAGATTCAAGGTAATTGTCGTATAGGGAAAATCAGGAGGGATTTTTACAGCTTTCATTAATTTGGTTTCATCTTATGTTTATCCCATGTTTTCCCTGATTTTCATAAACTTCCCTTCTGGTTTATATATATATATATATATATATATATATATATATATATATATTATTATTTTTTTTTATTAATAATAAATATTATTTTATTAATATTATATCAAAATATAATATTATAAATATAATAAATATAAAATATAATATAATAGTTTTAATATAATAATATTATTTTATTAATAATAAAATAATAATATATATATATATATATATATATATATATATATATATATATATATATATATATATATATATTATACTTTGTTGCTGTCTTCCACATTAGTGAGGTAGTGCAAGGAAACAGACAAAAGAATATCCCAACCCATCTACATACACATGTATATTCATACATGCCCACACATGCACATATACATACCTATACATTTCATCATATACATACATATACATACACAGACATATACATATATACATATGTACATATTCATACTTGCTGTCTTCATCCATTTCCGTTGGCACCGTGCCACACATGAAATGGCACCCCACTCCCCCCACGTGTACGTGAGGTAGCGCTAGGAAAAGACAACAAAGGCCACATTCATGCACACTCAGTCTCAAGCTGTCTTGTGTAATGCACTGAAAACATAGCTCCTTTTCCACATCCAGGCCTCACAAAGCTTTCCATGGTTTACCCCAGATGCTTCACATGCCCTGGTTCAATCCATTGACAGCACATCGACCCCGGTATACTACATCCTTCCATTTCACTCCATTTCTTGCATGCCTTTCACCCTCCTGTATGTTCAGGCCCTGATCTCTCAAAATTTTTTTCACTCCATCCTTCCACCTCCAATTTGGTCTTCCACTTCTCATTCCCTCCACCTCTGACACATATATCCTCCTTTGTCAATCGCAACCATATAACATTGTTGGAACCACTATTCCTTCAGATATATCCATTTTTGATCAAGTAAGTAATAATAGGGTAAGAGAGATATGTGGTAATAAAAAAGAGACAGCTAGAGACTGAATGTGAACAAATGGGGCCTTTGTTGTCTTTTCCTAGTGCTACCTCGCACACATGATGGGGGAGGGGGTTGTTATTCCATGTGTGGCAAGGTGGCAATGGGAATAAATAAAGGCAGACAGTATGACTTATGTGCATTTGTATATATGTATATGTCTGTGTGTGTATATATATGTGTATTATTATGTATTATTATGTATATTATTATGGAAGTCAAGAACGTTATCTTGGAAAGCAAAAATGAGTATGTTTGAAGGAATAGTGGTTCCAACAATGTTATATGGTTGCGAGGCATGGGCTATGGATAGAGTTGTGCACAGGAGAGTGGATGTGCTGGAAATGAGATGTTTAAGGACAATATGTGGTGTGAGGTGGTTTGATCGAGTAAGTAATGAAGGGGTAAGAGAGATGTGTGGTAATAAAAAGAGTGTGGTAGAGAGAGCAGAAGAGGGTGTTTTGAAATGGTTTGGTCACATGAAGAAAATGAGTGAGGAAAGATTGACCAAGAGGATATATGTTTCGGAGGTGGAGGGAACGAGGAGAAGTGGGAGACCAAATTGGAGGTGGAAAGATGGAGTGAAAAAGATTTTGAGTGATGGGGGCCTGAACATGCAGGAGGGTGAAAGGCGGGCAAGGAATAGAGTGAATTGGATCAATGTGGTATACTGGGGTCGACATGCTGTCAATGGATTGAATCAGGGCATGTGAAGCGTCTGGGGTAAACCATGGAAAGTTCTGTGGGGCCTGGATGTGGAAAGGGAGCTGTGGTTTTGGGCATTATTACATGACAGCTAGAGACTGAGTGTGAATGAATGTGGCCTTTGTTGTCTTTTCCTAGCGCTACCTAGCACACATGAGGGGGGAGGCGGATGTTATTCCTTGTGTGGTGAGGTGGCGATGGGAATAAATAAAGGCAGACAGTATGAAATATGTACATGTGTATATATGTATATGTTTGTGTGTGTATATATATGTGTACATTGAGATGTATAGGTATGTATATTTGCGTGTGTGGATGTGTATGTATATACATGTGTATGGGGGTGGGTTGGGCCATTTCTTTCATCTATTTCCTTGCGCTACCTCACAAACACGGGAGACAGCGACAAAGCAAAATGAATAAATAAATATAATATTTAAACACAGTATAGTAGTACTTGAAATAGAAATAAAAATGAAATGCATTGTCTCTTCCCACCGAGATGAAGTCAAACTTATATGACCTTTAAAAACACCCTTTCTTTGGTGATTTCCTTCCATTCCAAACTGATGAATACTCATGTTTTTTTGGTGTATTATGTTGTATTTTTGTTATATGTATGAATTATGTTCTTGTATTTCTGAGGTGAGATTGTAAATATTAAGTCTGGGAAAAGTACCTTTACTGTGACCGTCATGTACCATATATTACAACTGGGTTTGCTTTTCATAACTTTTTCTTTGCACACATACTATATGCAAAGCTGCACACATCGTATGAGCAAAGCAGGAGAATATATCCTAAAATTAATTTTTCATTGCAAAATTTGTTCTGCTTTGAAACAAATTGATGTGTTTTTCACTAGTATAAGTACATAAGGAACGGCACATGTCTTAAGGTACAATTTTTTTTTTTTTTGACATATATGATGTAGTTTGTTTTTTACTCGTCAGTTTCAGTAAACATTTAAGCCCTTCCCAGCTTTGTTGAGAGATTATTTTTGTTAAGATAAGTAACAAATGTTAGAGCTTGCATCATCAGTTTTATACTTTCTTCTGAATAGCATGTATAGCCCCTAAGAATCTTTATGCTTTTCAGTATTTTATCTGAAGAGTCAACTGATTCAGCTACATTGGAACAGATCACACATCAAATATTCCAACATTTTACCAGAGAAGATTTTTTTAAATGTGAGTACTCAGTCATATTGGTCTACATGTGATTATTGAAAAAAAGATGAGCAGTTTTTTTATAACAAATAGACAGAAACTAATTTTCTTACTTGTCTTTGTTCTTAAACATTACTTTTTTCACAGTGGGAAGCGCTCTTGTTTTTCTGCTTCAACAACCAGACCTCCTACCAAGTCCTTCACAGCGAATCTCTGCAATAACCATCCTACATGAATTATATCGTGGAGAACCACCACCAAACAATCCCTTCTTACCAGTCTTTATTAACATTTTAGTAAGTAATGATTGTGTTGACAGTGCTCCACATACTTGGTAAAACTGATATATGCTCATTTTTAATTGTTCTGCTGAGTCTGAAATTCATATGAAATTTACATATTTGTATAGGATGTATTCTTTTAAAGTGACATCAAGAACAGATGAGACAAAGAGGTCGGAAGTACTTATATATCAGCTCATTCTTGTTTAAGCTCAGAAAAATCTTTCATTTCGTAATTTTTTTTTACCTCTGTCTGCATTGTTGGGCAGTTTAGTCTCATACCTACTTTTGTGTTCTGCTTCTGAGAGCATGAAACTATGTATGATTCAAACCCTCGCCCCCTTTATACCATCCTCACCTTGATTTTAAAACCAACATCACTCCTTGGTAATTCTTCCTTTTTCATCTTTTTTGCTTTGTTCCTGTGATCATTTGCTCCAAGTTCATAATTTTGTAGATCAGAAACAAACATAGTTTTTTAAGTGAAGAGCCTCCCAGTGAAGATTTGAAGAAATCATTTGAGAGATAAATTGTAAGTGTGGGTGTTTCCGTGAAGAATGGGTCCCTTCCACCTCTCCTTAGTCATCTCTTTAACATGTAGAAAGTGTCAGATCAAGAAATTTTTATTTCTTTGAATATGTAATATGATTGGGGAAGATAGGAATGAAAACCTCAGTGGTTGATTATTGTTATCTCACACATGATGTAGTTCCAAGAGAAGGTGAAGGGGGAAGTTAAAATTCTTTATCAATCTGTAATTGGGTTCATTCGTAGAATATTGGACCCTGTGTAATATTATTTTGGTGCTTTTTCACCTTTTGTTGTGCATTGCTGTAACATGAAGAAAGAAAAGCCTAAACTCTTGCCTAGTTTTTGAGTAGGTGTTGAATTTGGCTCAAATCTTCCCAGTTCTACTCTTGATGTCATTTTTATTATCTTTTATTGGGATGGTTTCACTGGACTCTTCCTGCTTGTTGTTATGCTGAGTGAAAAGTCACCTTCAATGAGGTTTTATCATTGGAGTACTATCTCACTGAAGAGTTTCTCATTCAAAGGAGTCCATCTTTACCCTACTATTGATTGTAGCCAGCCTTAGAGCTGTAAAAGCCCTGGAGAAGAGGTCTTGGTATATGATAATGATGATAATAGTGATAATGATATTAATGATTATGATAATAATGTGGGTGGATGTGGCCTTTATTCTTCTGTTTCTGGCACTACCACGCTAATGCAGAAAACGACGATCAAGCATGGGTGGAAAAATTGAATAGTTGTTTGGAAGAGAGTTGAAGTCCTTCCAAATCTCTCACTACATAACATTTGCATTAAATGAGTGAGCTAACTAATATATTAATCTAGATAAATCATCACACTCCTGGAGGTTTTGAGATATCCAAACTTGCCTGGTTGGTATGGGTTATCACAGTTGGCAAAATCTTGTTATAGGTAGGTATGAAGCTCTCTCTCCTTTTCCTCCTCCTCATCTATTCCCCTTTCTCCCCTTCTCCTTTTTCTCTTCCTCCTTTTCTCCTTCTCTTCCATTCTCATACAGACACCATTGGGAGACATCACTTATATAGACAGAGAAAACATGATTAAAATTTATGCAAGTGGCTTTTTCCTCTGCCTTTCCTAAGGAAATCAGTCTCTCATCTCAGTTGGTGGACATATCGTCTAACCTAGCTGGAAGGATCACTAATATGACTGGAATTATGGCAAGGTAGAGATTATTTATCCACCAACAAGTCTTGGTTTTTATTCCAGATTTAAATGTTGCAAAGGTTGGCATCACTCTTGCTTAGTTTTGGATACATGGTTTAATTCCAGATTTGTGCTGGATTCACAGACTCCCTAGGGAGGGAGCCATCTTCTCAGAGTGGAGAAAAGAGCATGTCATCCAGGCTCATAGTTACTGATATGTTTAGAAAATTTTTTTACATTTCTTTTAGGGTGAGCTATGGGACATGCCATAATTATGTTTTGCAAATTTTCCTTTCCATTAGCACCCTCCTGATGATGTGGCCAAAGGAACAGGCAAGAAACTGGAGTATGCTGGCCAGTTGCCTAGAATTAGCCAGCCGGAGATCGTTTTTCTTTCAACCCTCATTACCGACAAGAATAGCAAAGAGGTACGTTCATTGACATTGAGATCTGTATTTTGTTAAAGTATGTTTAACAGGAACACATCATATTATTGAGTCCGATGCTGAATTAAGGCTTAAAATTTGTGAAATTATGTCTAATGATTAGTTGATTGAAATTGTCTTCATTTTGTGTCGTGCTTGTCAAATTTGCCTATAAAGCACCACAAAAAACTTCTAAGTTCATTCATTTTGGCATGCTCTTTTTTATACCTTTCATCTATTTTATTCCAAGTTTCAGTCATAAGTTTTGAATAACTAACTTTTTTCCTTAGTCATTCACCTCATACATTACCATCTCTTCCAGATTGTCATTCCCATCTTAGGAAAGTTATCGTCTTGGCTTTTACTCTGTTGGTCAATGTATTTTACCATTCTCATTAGGAACTCTTACCTTATTCAGTTACTGTTAATGTGCTTATTCATTCCCTTTTTCTGTATTTTTATGCCCCCTTTCTTAGAGCATTTTGTTTCCAGCTTGTCTGATTTGTATAAACAGAGGCATATATATTTAGTGAGAGTTTTGTTCATCAACCACATATCTCATCAAAAGGTGTTGGGTATAGATAGTGAGATTCCAGATGAAGGTTTAAGATATACTATAAATGTTTGTGCTAATCATTATTCAGTTCTGTAATATGTTTTCAAGTTGCATTATTTTTCATATGACAGTGAACCTTCCACCTGTTCGTAAGACATGCCTGGGTGACATTAAATGGCAGGTTAGACTGTCTGACAGAATTCACATCCTTATCACCAGCTGACCATTCAAAAGACAAAACCTTTTTCACAGCTATCCATTGAGACATTTCACAACATTGGGAACACAAAGCATGTATTTCACCACCAACATATCCTCAAAGCACTTGATCATTCCTTCAGCTCAAATGAAACCTGTTTTGCTGTGTGCAAACCATTCTTTGCTGCTTCAGTTGGAAATGGAATCTTGATTTGTCAGCTGTAGCCCTTTGGAATTAACATTTGTTTTGTGTATAATGCTCCCTTTGTACACCACTGTCACTCACATAATTGGATAGCTTTTACTTGATTATTTTCCTATTTATTTTGCTTTGTCGCTGTCTCCCGCGTTAGTGAGGCAGTGCAAGGAAACAGACAAAAGAATGTCCCAATCCACCCACATACACATGTATACACATACACATCCACACACGCAAATATACATACCTATACATCTCAACGTATACATATATATACACACACAGACATATTCATATATACACATATACATAATTCACACTGTCTGCCTTTATTCATTCCCATCGCCACCCTGCCACACATGAAATAACAACCCTCTCCCCCCTCATGTGCTTGAGGTAGCACTAGGAAAAGACAACAAAGGCCACATTTGTTCACACTCAGTCTCTAGCTGTCATGTAATAATGCACCGAAACCACAGCTCCCTTTCCACATCCAGGCCCCACAGAACTTTCCATGGTTTACCCCAGACGCTGCACATGCCCTGGTTCAATTCATTGACAGCACGTCGACCCCAGTATACCACATCATTCCAATTCAGTCTATTCCTTGCACGCCTTTCACCCTCCTGCATGTTCAGGCCCCCATCACTCAAAATCTTTTTCACTCCATCTTTCCACCTCCAATTTGGTCTCCCACTTCTCCTCGTTCCCACCACCTCTGACACATATATCCTCTTCGTCAATCTTTCCTCACTCATTCTCTCCATGTGACCAAACCATTTCAAAACACCCTCTTCTACTCTCTCAACCATACTCTTTTTATTACCACACATCTCTCTTACCCTATTATTACTTACTTGATCAAACCACCTCACACCACATATTGTCCTCAAACATCTCATTTCCAGCACATCCACCCTCCTCCGCACAACTCTATCTATAGCCCACGCTTCACAACCATATAACATTGTTGGAACCACTATCCCTTCAAACATACCCATTTTTGTTTTCCAAGATAATGTTCTCGACTTCCACACATTCTTCAATGCTCCTAGAATTTTCGCCTCCTCCCCCACCCTATGATTCACTTCCGCTTCCATGGTTCCATTCGCTGCCAAATCCACTCCCAGATATCTAAAACACTTCACTTCCTCCAGTTTTTCTCCATTTTAACTTACCTCCCAGTTGACTTGTCCCTCAACTCTACTGTACCTAATAACCTTGCTCTTATTCACATGTACTCTCAGCTTTCTTCTTTCACACACTTTACGAAACTCACTCACCAGCTTCTGCAGTTTCTCACACAAATCAGCCACCAGTGCTGTATCATTAGCGAACAACAACTGACTCACTTCCCAAGCTCTCTCATCCACAACAGACTGCATACTTGTCCCTCTTTCCAAAACTCTTGCATTTACCTCCCTAACAACCCCCATCCATAAACAAATTAAACAACCATGGAGACATCACACACCCCTGCCGCAAATCTACATTCACTGAGAACCAATCACTTTCCTCTCTTCCTACACGTTCACATGCCTTACATCCTCGATAAAAACTTTTCACTGCTTCTAGCAACTAGCCTCCCACACCATATATTCTTAATACCTTTCACAGAGCATCTCTGTCAACTCTATCATATGCCTTCTCCAGATCCATAAATGCTACATACAAATCCATTTGCTTTTCTAAGTATTTCTCACATACATTCTTCATAGCAAACACCTGATCCACACATCCTCTACCACTTCTGATACCACACTGCTCTTCCCCAATCTGATGCTCTGTACATGCCCCCACCCTCTCAATCAATACCCTCCCATATAATTTCCCAGGAATACTCAACAAACTTATACCTCTGTAATTTGAGCACTCACTTTTATCCCCTTTGACTTTGTACAATGGCACTATGCAAGCATTCCACCAATCCTCAGGCACCTCACCATGAGTCATACATACATTGAATAACCTTACTAACCAGTCAACAATGCAGTCACTCCCTTTTTTTTTTTTTTATAAATTCCACTGCAATACCATCCAAACCCGCTGCCTTGGCGACTTTACTTGATACTCTTTACTTTTACGTAATATATTTACTTTTACTTGATAAATCTCTATCATTGCTTTCATATGACTTTTATGTAGAACATTGTAGATCCCCTTTTGCCCTAACTGGCATTTACTCATTATGATAAATTTAGTTGCACACATAAGCAGTCATTGATATTTTTAGTGTGTCCTTTTTCCTCAGTTGCTGAAGAGAACGGCATCCCAAATAATGAGTATAGATGTTACAAACCACCCACCAGTTGATACTTCCAGCCTCAAACAGAGCTTAGCAGAACTACTAGCAGAACGTCCAGATTCGGCCAAGAGTGCCGTCCCAGTTGTCTATTCCCATCCACAGCCGTCACACACCTCAGGGTAAGTTAAGTAATATGATACAGGTTTAAAAATTTTATGTTGAAATGTATATGTTGAATTCAATAAAAAAAAAGGATTATTAATTAGATTTATGCAGTACAATAATTTCTAGGTATGAAAGGGAGAAAGATGATATTATGCACAAAGAGTATCAGTATGAAGGAAGATGCAGTGGCCAACATGGCATAAGCCATACCTCAATTATAGTAATCTCTGATGAAAAGTAAGGAAAGTGAGTGTGTCTTAAGAAAAAAGTATGTAAGAAGAATTTATTTGAGCCCTTGATATGCATATAGACCTGACTCTTGATGGCAGAAAGGTTATAGGAAGAGGGAAAGACAGATGAAAGAGTACTTCATAACTTCCCTATGTAAAGAACTGCTGCATCAGTTGGGCATATCTGATTTCACATTTATTCCCATCAATGATGACAATTGGATTTACTTCATCACCAGCTTCAGAAAATGTTTTCCATTTAGTATGACAGTCAGGAATGCCCACTACATACTGAAAAAGCCTGCCACACCTCCATGTGTGCTGTCACCTGAATTGTGGTGAAATTCAGTAAACGTTTCAACTGGAGGTTATAGAGAATTTTTCTTAGGCCTTTTAAAAAAGCTATCCAATATTAGCTCTCTGTCTATAAAAGTCCCCTGTAGCCATGTGAAATACCTGTAACCTTCTAGAGAACACCAGGGCACATTTATGTTTCAGATCCATGTCATTAATGAGGGCCACAGCCTTTTTCAAGTGGTTGACATGATAGAGGATATTTCTGACTTGATCATTACGCGAGTTCTTCATTGTTCACATCCTCAGAATATTACACCAGCAATTCAGCCACATCTTTTCCTTCAGTTTCGTCCAACCATCTATGTTTACAGGAATCACAACTTTCTGCTAGAGCTAGGGCATTGGTTTTGTCTGGCTAAACCCTAAGAAACCATGCACATAATAATGTCATACCTTAATTCAAACACCATTTATTGCTTTGGGTTTGACTTCCTACCATAACATAGTGATGCTCTTCCACAGCATATGTCATGTCACATCACAATTGTTACACCACTCATGGATTGAACGCTTGACCTTCCCGTATGTGCATTCAAGGAGTTGGTGGAATGTCCTTCTCAGGTAATATGCCTTAGAGGTGGCAGTCATGTCCTGATGCAGTAGTTGAAGCAAGGAAGTGGTGTTTTTAGAGTGGAACTCCACCCTAACATATGACTTCATCTCAGTCAGATGTTAGGATGAACTGGTGCATTTTCAAGAACAAGTAATGCTTTACTGGCAGAATTTTTGCTGGAACAGTAGTGCTCTACAGTTGGACAGAAAGAGCTTATATTGTACTTATGAAGGACACTTTCAATAATCCAAGCCTTCAGGTTAGAATGCCAGCATTACATAGTCTTGGGATTTTCTGAATGAGACACAAGCAAGGTATTTAGACTCTGCATTCCCTCCTAATAGAAGCTTCAAGCATTCTTTTACTGCCTTGAACAATGGAGCCCTCTTTTCCTTGCTATCATCTTGGCTAGCATTTTTTTTCCCGATATAACCCAGTCTCACCCACATTAAACACTTACTGAGGTGTGTTACCTCTTTCCTCAATCATTTTCTTTAAATACTCAGGTTACCATTCACTGTTTCTGCATAATTGTTTTCAGCCTCCCCACCCCAAAATCATACAGATGATATGGAAACCTTGATACCACTTGAGGCCATTTTGCTATTTCCATGTATGTATTGGTTTAATTTTCATTGATTTTTGTCGCTGATTATTAACTCAGCTCTTTGAGATGTAATAGCATCACTATTCATGCCCCTCTTGGCTGTGTTGGCTTTCATACATATTTGGGCTTTTTCGTCCTCCAATGGCTTCTATGTATATTTGAATTCTGTTCAGCTGGTATTAATTCTAATTTTTCATGATGTTTTCAGGTTGTTAAGTGAAGTTGGTCAGGTAAAGAGAACTTGTGAGGCTTTGCTCTGTGGTCCAATGCCAACTTTAGCCCAACAGTATTTCACACCTGAAATTATTAGACTAACTCCGCCACTACATATAGCTGAAGACGAGGTGAGAGAATTGTACTGTGATTTAAGGCAGTTAATGACAGTGTCATCCTAAAAGTTGTAGCAAGGATTTTTTATTGTATTGAAAATGATGGAGATTTATATTGTGTTTTCCATAGGGCAGAAGAGAAATAATACTACCAGTGTAATTTCTGCCTGTCGTAAAAGGCAACTAACAGGGGTGCGAGTGGGGAGCTTGGATATCTCCCTCTCTTGTATTTGTCAGTATGATTGTCCTCGAAGTTATCTTCAGTTTCCAGATTAAGCTATAAAAAGATTTCATCTTACAAGTAACTTAATGTAGCTTCTGCTCTTGAGTTTGTCTGGAATCATTCAGAGTTAGAAGTTTAGACTGTCATTTTTAGTTTCAAGTGGGAGTGGATTGTAGTTTTGCAATATTCATTTAGCTTCTCAGTTTTCTTTTTGTGAATTTCACATTAGAAAATACCTGCTCTTTCAGATAAGTGGATCCCAGGATGGAAACAATGCAGTATGTATGTCTTTTTTTTTATTTTTAGGTATCTGTAAATGAATACCATTCTTCTAACATAAATTTTTGTAACCACTGAGGATTTATAAAATCTGCATGTTCTTAGCCTTTCTCATGCAAAAGCTTCTTTGCTTTTTGTAAACAGGTTGTAAAATATGCAAGCACCCATCCATAAGAAATCCATTGTTCTTTGTCTTTCAGATCTTATTATTATCAATTGACCTCTTCCAGAAGTTTGTAAAACAGTGGTTCAAGCCTTTTGCCACTATTTGTTGAAAATGTTTACTACTAAACTTGCCACTTTTGTGAACTTTAGAGGAAATGATTATGCACAGAGTACAGTTATATGAATACTGCAGTGAAAGAATATCTTATTATGAACCAGCTTTTTTTGCTGTTTTTTGTCATACTCATTTGCACCAGCAGTTGCGACTGAGACAGTGTGGATGGTGTTGATAGCTTTCACTTTTAAGCAGCTGATAATACCAGAGAACATATCTCCTTCCTTTGCTTGACCTTTAAGGAATAGCGACCGACAAGCTTCTCTTAGGGGGGCCTTTATATTTCACATACCTGCTGACAGAGATAACTTTTGTTATGTCATCAGTATCACACAATGTTTCCCACATAAAAGACTAGTCAAGGGCTGAGTTGATATCCTTAATCCAATGATTGTTGATATCTGACCATTCTTGCGCTAAAATCCATTGCCATTGCATGATGAAGTTTATTGTGATAACAAATCAAAAATTGATAATACAAAGTGTGGTAATCTTGGCATGCAGTACTTTTACATTCTTACATCACTAAAGTTAATAAATTCCTTAGCCTTGGTTGTGGTGTGAGCCATCAGGTACCAGGTTTTTTGAAAAGACATTGCACACTTATGTATTGGAGGGAAATGTGATTGTATAATTGTGAAATGATTAATAGAGTCCAAGAATTTTGAATGGATATCCTGAGAACTAAATTTGTAGTTAGAATGGTGTGAATGATGACTGCAGTGGTATTTTCTGTTAGAATGATAACACTACAATATAATTTTTTTCCAACAGTTAGTATGGATAACGCCAGTAGACCGTGCTGAACACAAAGTTATGTATGATTCAAGTATGTGTGTCCTTAGTGGTGGAGATGCAGAAGCTAAGCGATTAATGGCCAAAGCCTTTAAGGAAACATTATCTTTACCCCAGCAACAGCATCTTCTCGCAGAACTAGATAAAGACCCCAGAATGGTTTATCACACTGGTTTAACCCCTCCTAAGGTGAGTCCTACAAAATTTTTCAGTAATGCAAATACTAAGCTTGCACGCGCGCGCACACACACACACACACACACACACACACACACACACACACACACACACACACAAAGTCAGTCCAAAATACTGTATTTTTGATTATGACAAAGTATAAGATAGGAAATTATGAAGCCATGAACACCTACATCAAGATAACAGATTAGGGAGGTGAAACCTGTATCTTGGAAGTGGATGTGTTTGATTTTGTGAATACTACAGCCTGGGCATGGAGATGTATGTGCTTCCAGGAAGGTAGAATGATAAAGTGACAGAGGAAAAATTGAAGGATGGGTTTAACAGATGTAGTAAAATGAGGGAACATCAGGACACAGTATGGAAGAGGTATAAGAAACAGGTGTTAAGCTGCATTTGACAGGTATTTAGCAGGTAAGAAGGCTAGAAATGACTACATCAGGATAAGTTAGAAACAAGTATGGTTTGAGAGAAACAGTTTATAAATTAAGAGAGTCACCTACTGCTGTTTCTCAAATTCATTAGAAGAAAATTAACACTTAACTGTCTCAGGGTTTTCGTAAGCATTCAGTGTATAAATATAGTTGACGATATGGCATAAATTCTTCCTTTTTAAACTCCCTTCCTCTGGTTTCACTGCTTCCCTCTCAGACCATTACATCACAGTAGTCATCAGTGGAGTGACTTCCCCCTCCTATACAATCAGTATTGGTTTTCTTCAGGGTTCTGTCCTATCATCTACTCTCTATAATCTCTCTTTTGCCTTTAACCCTGTTCACTCTTATGCTGATGATTACACTTTACATACTTGAATTCACTTTTTCTCCCTCCCTCCCTTTCACACTTGTTATCTTCCTTCTAGTGATCATAGTTTCTCTATCAATTCTGACTTGTGCAGCATTTTGGACTGGGGAATCATTAACTTTTTAAAAACTTAATAGTGCTAAAATGCAGTTCTTCCCTGTATCTCTTTCTAAGAATCATTTGTTTTCTTCAGTTTGATTTCAAAGCATCACAGTTCAACTTTGTGATAATATAAGCATGTTCGGCATAACCATTCCTCCACTCAGTCTTGGAAACCTCACATAAGTAAGATCATAAAATCCGCTTCCCAAAAGCTGAAAGTGTACAAATGCCATTTTTTGAATAACTGTTCCACATCTACAGGGGTTTTATTTGCCTGATTATGGAATACTGCTCACACATCTGGACGGGTTCACCCTCCACCTTCCATTTCATCAGTTCTCCCAGCATCGCCTCTCTTTAACCTTACCTTTCTGTGTGCTACAATTTTGCCACTCTCTCTTTCTGTTCTGACTTTATTTTGGGTACTGTTCTCATGAACTTTCTGCTTGTATTCTCACCTCCAAGATTTGGATCCATGGCTCTTGTTTGTCTGCTGCTCCCACTTCCCTCAACTTCTGTATGAAGCATGGTAACTTGAGGATTATCAGTTATGGTACCTCCTTCTTTCCCTGAATAGCTAGGCTGTGGAATTCTCTTCCTTCTTTTGCCTTTTATGTTCATATAACCTTTATTCCTTAAGAGTCAGGTCTGCAAACACTTATGGAGCCCTGATTGATTTCTAAATTCTTCCTCTTTAACAGTTTATTTCACCCAAGATGGCCTTGATTGGGGCATATTATTTTCCCATGCCATGTCAGTCACTATATAAATATATATGAAGTGAAGTGCCTGAGGATTGGCAGAATGCATGTATAGTGCTAATATATAAAGGCCAAGGAAATAAAGGTGAGTGCTCGAACTACAGAGGTATAAGTTTGTTGAGTGTACTGGGTATGTTGTGTGGGAGGATATTGACTGAGAGGGTGAAGGCAGGCACAGAGCACCAGACTGGGGAGGAGCAATATGATTTCAGAAGTGTTAGAGGTTTTGTAGATCAGGTGTTTGCTTTGAAGAATTTCTGTGAGTTGAGGGACAAATTTGTTGGGATGTAACTGAATGGAGAAAGTGAAGTATTTTAGATATCTGGGAGTGGACTTGGTAGCAAATGTAACCATGGAAGCAGAATTGAGTCATTGGGTGGGGGAGGGGACAAAGGTTCTGAAAGCAATGAAGAATGTGTGCAAAAAGAGAAAAATATTTCAGAAGGCAAAAGTGAGCATGTTTGAGGGAATAGTAGTTCCAACAATATTATATGGTTGCCAGGCATGGGCTATAGTTAAGAGTTGTGCAGTGGAGGTAGGATGTGTTGGAAATGAATGTTTGAGAACAGTATGTGGTGCAAGTTGATTTGATCGAATAAGTAAGGAAAGGGTAAGAGAGATGTGTGGAAATGGTGAGTGTGGTTGAGAGAGTGGAAGAGTGTGTGTTGAAATGGATTGAACACATGGAGAGAATGAGTTAGGAAAGGTTGACAGAAGTGGAGGCAGCAAAGAGAACTGGAAGACTGAATCGGGGGTGGAAGGATGGAGTTTTTTAAAATAGATTTTGAGTGACCGGGGCTTGAATATGCAGGATGGTAAAAGACATGCATGGAATAGAGTGAATTGGAACAATGTGGTATACTGGGGTCAATGTGCCATGAATGGACTGAACCAGGGCATGTGAAACATCTGGAGTAAACCATGGAAAGGCTTGGGGAGCCTAGATGTGGAAAGGGAGCTGTGTTTTTGGAATGTATGTGAATAGATGTGGCCTCTCTTTTGTCTATTTCTTGGCCCCTCTTTGCTGATGCAAGGGGTGGCAGTTGGGTGTGGAGGGAAGAGAAGAGAATGTATATCTTATCTTTTTTCCTTTACTTCATGTATTTGTGCTATTTCCTGTGGGGCGGTTGGTGTCAGGAATGGATGAAGGCAAGCAAGTATGAATATGAATATGTGTATATGTTTGTTTATGTATCTTTATATGTATGGATGTGAACAGATGTATATGTATAGATGTGAACAGACGTGGCCTTTCGTCTATTTCTTGGCACTACTTTGTTCACGCAGGGGATGGCAGTTGGGTGTGGAGGGGAGAGAAGAGAATGGATATCTTATCTTTTTTTCCATTACTTCATGTATTTGTGCTATTTCCTGTGGGGCAGCTGGTGTCAGGAATGGATGAAGGCGAGCAAGTATGAATGTGTATGTGTGTATATGTATGTCTGTGTATCTTTATATGTATATATGTGTATATGTACATGTATGTGTGTATATCCATATATATGTGGATGTTTCTGTCTTTGTCTGTTTCCTGGCACTGTTTCACTAATGCAGGAACAGTGGATAGGGCCAAGTTAGGATGTTCCCTCTGAGGCTCAGTCCTCTGTTCTTAACGCTACCTTGCAAATGTGGGAGATGTATATGTATGAAAATGAATATGTATGAAAAAATAAAAGTGAGAGACCGAATTGGAGGTGGGGGGATGGAGTGAAAAAGATTTTGAGCGATCAGGGCTTAAGCATACATGAGGGTGAGATACGTGCAGGGAATAGAGTGAATTGGAGCGATGTGGTATACTGGGGTCGACGTGCTGTCAATGGACTGACCAGGGCTTGTGAAACATCTCACGAAAATGTGGAAGGGTTTGTAGGGCCTGGATGTGGATAGGGAGCTGTGGTTTTGGTCATCACTGTATGACTGTTTATGTAGCAGGCTAAGAAAGAAGAAACAGAGAATCTTCGAAATAATATTTTGAATAAGTCAGGGAAGGATTCAAAACTTTTCCATTAATTCATCATAAGTAAATTGTCAGTTATAGGGCAGCTAAGCAGTCCAGGGGATTCATAGTAAAGATTTAAAAAGGATGATGTAAGGATATGTGAGGAACTGAATGGAAGACTCCATGGCCCCAACACTAGTGAGATGGAGTAGAAGTTACAGGGAAAATTTAGGGGCCTTGAATTTGTCCACCATTGAAGAAAGAAGAGTAATGGGTGATTTGATCACAGTTTTCAACCACTTTGATGATGATCAGTGAACAGATTTTCAGCAGATATAACGACAGCAGTGAACAGATTTTCAACAGATATAACGATAGAATCAGGGCCCATCCCTCTTATACTCTCTTTATGCTCAGTGTGTATGGCCCTGATGGCCAAAGGGGCCCTGTTATCCCAACAGGTACATGGTAATTTTTAGGAAGCAGGAAATGCTGTCCCAGACAACCTAAATTTTCAAATTTTTTGTGTGGCATGTCCCCAGTCCCTACTAGAGCTCATGATTTAGGGGGGAGTTTGAAGGGGCACCCAAAAGGCAAGGGCCAGTCCTGAATGGAACAAAAGGTTTATTCTCATGTGAAATGGGATGCCATCCATGGTGATGGGCCTGCATTGCAGTAGTATCAGTTGTGATTGGCTGTGGTGGAAATTTAGCAAGAAACTTGGTAGAAGAGATGTAGAGAAATGTTTTTATATTTTGTAGATTGATATTAGTGGATGAATGATGAAATTATAATTATGGGCAGCATGCACAACTTTAAGAAGTTCTTTCTTTCTTTCTTACTATTCGCCATTTCCCGCCTCAGCGAGGTAGCGTTAAGAACAGAGGACTGGGCCTCTGAGGGAATATCCTCACCCGGCCCCCTTCTCTGTTCCTTCCTTTGGAAAATAAAAAAAAAAAAAAAAAAATGAGGGGAAGATTTCCAGCCCCTGCTCCCTTCCCTTTTAGTCGCCTTCTACGACACACAGGGAATACGTGGGAAGTATTCTTTCTCCCCTATCCCCAGGGATAAAAAGAAGTTGTTATTAATAGTTGATTAGATAAGCACTCACAAGGAAAGGCTAGAGATTCTAATAGGGTCCCATGAATGTAAAACCGCCCTTCCCATACAGCTTTAATAGTTGATTACATACACACATAGACAGGGAAAAGCTAGAGCTCTAAATTTGCCTGTCGTGGAAGATAGAAGAGTGAAGGTTGAGTTGATCGCAGCCTTTAAGTTTTAGATACATATCAGTGGAGTACACAACACACAGTTCTTCAGAAATTATAGAGATGGAAACAATCAGTTAATATGAAATTAAACAAGAAACTTATCAAAAAGATATGAGAAAGTACTTTTATAGGATAAGAATGGTGGGTGAATAAAATGAAGTTACATGCCATGGTTAATACAGACACAATACAGAAATGAAAGAAGTTTTATGATAGAGAATTTTCAAGAGATGGAGCCCCACGAGTGTAAGACACCCTCCTCTTACAGTACGAAATGATTACTCGATGTTGCAATGGTTTCTACTATGGCCACAAATCTGATGTGCCCAAGTTCAAATTCTGAATTTAAAAGTTATGTTTGTAGACTAATAACTCATGTGATTAGGAACTGATAACTCTTTGCCTTCACAGCTTCCTGACCTGGTGGAACATAACCCTCTCATAGCCATTGAAGTTCTTCTGAAATTAATGCAGTCCAGCCAGATCACAGAGTATTTTAGTGTCCTTGTCAACATGGAGATGTCATTGCATTCCATGGAGGTAGTAAACAGGTAATATGACTGCTTCATATTTCAGTAATTGTATTACAGTGAAAGTACAGGTTTTGTGAATTTGTTGACAGTAGAGTAAAACTTTGGCATCTGCTTCACTGTTACTGTCACTTATATACATAATTTATTTACTGATGTGAAATTTCAGGGTAAGAGTCATGCATGAGGTAGATTTATGTACATGATTTATTTACTGATATGAAATCTTAGGGTAAGAGGCATGCATGAAGTAGACTGAATTGAATGAGTGTGATATATTAGGATTGCCATGTCGTTTGAGGGTTATGCCTTGGGATACGAAGCCAGCAAGATGTACCTGGAATAATCTGCCGGGTTTGGCTTCATTTTTTTGTTACATAATGTAGGAGAAAATGAGGCTGTTATTCATCAGATCCTGACAATACCTCATGGAAGAGAAAGAGAGAGAGAAGCATATGTGTTTCAAAAGAATTAAATTTTTGCATGTCTGCTCAGTCATAGCTCCTCATTCTCCTACACTTGTGCTTCTTACATTTCAAAATCTCAGCAGGCATTGCAGACTCTTCCAGAGAGCTTTCCGCTCCACTTCCTTGCATGCATTTCTAAATCCGTATATACTATTATATTTTCCATACTTGATCTCTGTATCCTGCTTTAGTGAGGTAGCTCCAAGAACAGATAAAGAAAGGCCACATACTCTCACAACCATTCTCTAGCTGTCATGTGTAATGCATCAAAACCACAGCTCCTTTCCAAAACCAGGCCCTGCAGACCCTGGACACTTCACATTCCTTGGCTCAGTCCATTGACAGCACATCGACGCCAGTATATCACATTTTTCCAATTCATTCTATCCCATGCATGCCTTTCACCCTCCCACACGTTCAAGCCCCAGTCGCTCAAAATCTTTTTCACACCATCCTTCCATCTCCAGTTTGGTCTCCCCATTCTCCTTGTTCCCTCCATTCTTGATGCATATATCTTTTTTGTCAACCCTTCTTCACAAATTTTCTCCATATGTTCATTTCACCACTCCTTCAGCTCTCTCAAGCACATTCTTTTTATTACCACACCATTGTCTTACCCCTTTCATTACTTAATCAGACTACTTCACAGCACATATTGTCCTCAAACATTTCATTTCCAACACATCATCTACCCTCCTCTACCTTTGTCCCTTAACCCACTGTATAAAACACTTCCATTTACTGCCATGTCCACTCCTAGGAATCTAAAGCAGTTCACTTCCTCCAATTTTTCTCCATTCACACTCACACCCCAACTAATGGCCCTTAACCCTGCTAAACCCAATAACATTGCTTTTATACACATTTACTCTCAACTTCCTTTCACACACACTTCCAAACTCAGTCACCCATCCTGCAGTTTTTCCTTCAAATCTGCCACCAGTGCTGTATCATCAGCAGACAGTGACTGACTCACTTTCCAGGCTCTCTCATCCCTCACAGACTGCATAATTGTCCCTCTCTCCAAGACTCACATATTTACCTCCCTGAGCAACCCTTTCATAAACAAATTGAACAATATTGCTACATCATTTTTTTTTTTCTTATAAATGCTCGCCATTCCCTCATGAGCGAGGTATTGTCAAGAACAGATGATAGAGCCTTAGAGGGAAATTTCCTCAATGGTTTCTTGCTCTATTCCTTCCTTTAGAAAGTAATGCAGAAGGAAGGATTTCGAGCAACCCGCTTCCACCCATCTTAGTCATCTTCTAAAACATGCAGGGACTATGTGGGCAGTGTTCTTTCTCCCCTAATCCCTATTGTTATACTGTGTTATTAATGCTTTTATTGTTAATGTTGCACAATTATTGCTATAATGATTTCTCCTCTTATTGTTATCACTGCTGTTGCTACTTTAAGAATGTTTGCTGAGCTTGATACATGTAAAATTATTTGAATATTTATAATGTCAAATTAGTTATTAGGTATTATGAGATTTTTCAAAATTTTACAACTTTGTTCTGATACTTATTATTTTCAAAATTTTACAAATTTGTTCTGATGATACTTATTACTTTAAGATGTGTAGAAATACTAGAAAAGGCAAATATTTAAGAATTACTTACATCGCAGGTTAACAACGGCTGTGGAACTCCCATCTGAATTTGTACATCTATACATAAGTAACTGTATTAGCACGTGTGAAACCATAAAGGACCGTTACATGCAAAACAGACTAGTACGATTGGTTTGTGTGTTCCTACAGTCGCTCATACGCAACAAGATTATTAATGTTCAGGTGAGCAAGAGCTTAGAAATTATCTTTCATATCATTATTGTAACATAACTCATAATTTAGAGCCAGAAAAGATTCTCTGTTCTTGTGCATTTTTTCTCATTTCCTGTTTACCCTGATTTAAAGGCAGGTGGCAGGTGCAGAATCTTCCCTCCAAAACTCAGACAATTATGAACCTCACACTACAGTAGTATTTTTAAGCGGAATAACAACATTTCTAAAAAAATTATTCTTTTGATTTGTTTAATTTCATAATATATGGGTACATGCAAACAGAGTACTCCTGATTCCTTTTCCACTGAAGAAAATTCACTGAAGATGTATCATTTTGGAATTGTCTGCTATATTCATGTGTTTACTTACTCACCACGATAAAATTGTTTGTCAAACAGGAAAGGAACTCTGTGTTTGGTATATGCAGGGAAGGAGTGCAAAGTGAACAGGAGTACAAGAGAATGCAGAAGGTCAGGAGAAAGATAGGTGGAAATAGGGCATTTTAGTGATGCGTAGAGAGAGTATTCATGAATTTCAGAGAGTGTACAAAGAATTATTTTGGAGTAGGTGAACATTGTGAGGAAAAGGGGATGTAGAAGTGAGTTTTTGAAAGACTGCATAATGTATTTGATAATACAGAGGCTGATAGAGGAAAGTAAAGAAAGAGTAAATGAAGATTCTGGAAGAAAGTTGAGTGAAAAGTTTAAGAAAAATAAGAAATGTACTCGAAGGTGAAAAAGGTTCATGTAAGAATGGAAATGGAAATGTGAGAAGTAAAGATGAAGAATAGTTGAATCAAAAAGTGGAAGTGAAAGGAAGATGGAAAGAGTATTTTGAATAACTGATGAATGTGGGAGAAGGTTAGGTAACACTTGTTACATTCGTGGGTAAGAAGGATGGAAGGAAAAGGATGCAAGTCCAGGGCCCTAAAGGAAAGTATGAACAATAATGAGGATGAAGGTAGCAACGGCACCTGAAATGGATGGGATTAAGCTGAAATGCTGAAGTATGGAGAAGAAAGTGTGACAGAGAGAGTGCATTTGATGTGTGATTTAGTGTGTAAGCAAATGATTGTGTCTGAGAATTGGATGAATGCTATTTTTGTTCCTTTTTCAAAGGAAAAGATGTTAAGGATTGATGGAGCTGTTACAGGGAAATAAGTCTGTTAAGTATACCAGGGAAAGTGTATGCAAGAGTGTTGATTGATAGAGTGACAGAAGTGACTGATTGCAGAATAAGTGATGAGCAAGGGGTTTTTATAAAGGAGGGAATGTGTGAATCAGATTTTTGTGGTGAGAATGATTGTGGAAAGATATGTAGAAAAAAGTAAAAAGCTGTATGCAACTTTTATGGATTTTGAGAAAGCTTCTGACAGAGTCAAGTGGAAAGTTTATGGGATGTGTTAAGGATAGATGAGGCAGCAGCTGTTACATGTATGGGTAAGGATGATGAAAGGAAAAGGATACAAGTGCTGGAGCCTTTAGCAAGAAGGGAGGTTAAAAAGGCAATAATGAGGTTGAAGGTAGGAAAAGCACTTGGAGTGGATAGGATTACAGCTGAAATATTGAAGTATGGAGGAGAAAGTGTAGTAGAGTTGATGCAGTTGATTTGTGATTTAGCACTAAAGCAGAAGATTGTGCTTGAGGATTGGCTGAAAACTACTATTGTTTATTTAAATGAAAAGTGCTAAGGAGTTTTGTAGTGGTTACAGTGGAATAAGTCTGTGAATACACCAGGAAAAGTTTATGTAAGAGTGTTGATTGATTGAGTGATGGTAGTTACCGAATACAGAATAAGTGAAGAGCAAAGGGGTTTTAGGAAAGGTAGGAGATATGCAGATCAGATTCTTACTGTGAGAATGACTGTGGAAAAGTATCTAGTGAAAGGTAAGAAACTATATGCAGCTTTTATGGATCTGGAGAAAGCTTATGACAGAGTTGAGTGGAATTCTTTATGAGATGTGTTAAGGATATATGTGGTAGGGGGACAACTGCTGGATGGTGTGAAAGCCTTCAGTGTGTAAGATTGGATGGAGAATCGAGTAAGAGTTTTGGTGTACATTTGGATAAGGCAGGTATGTGTGATGTCACCATGGCTTTTTCATCTACATGTGGATGCACTTGAATGCAAGCAAACCTAGGGAAAAGGTTTTTAGGTATGGAGTGTGGTGGAGGTATGGTGGCTAATGAGAAGCCTGTTTGTGGATGGTACTGTGTGTTGTTTGCTGAGAATGAATAGGAGTTGCAGAAGGTTGCAAGTGCGTCTTATGATGGTGTAAGCATAAACGGTTGAAGGTAAATGCAAGTAAAATTAAAGTAACAGTGTTTTAAAGGAAACAGAGTGAAATTATAGATTTTGCAAAGCCCTATATAGTTAGAGAAGAAAGTGTACTAAGCTATGTTATAGATATAGGAGGAGAATATAAGTGCTAGGGAGCTATCTTGGATAAGTTTGGTGATAAGGAAGTGATTATTAGGGAGAGAGCAGGGTAGAAGAGTCATTAGGTTCTTCAATAGAGTAAAGAAGGGTAGAGATGTAAGTATGGAAGTGAAGAAAGGATTAGAGGACAGCATAGTTCTCCCAACTTTGACCTATGAAACCAAAATATGGACATGGGATGAGTCACAGATTTAAAAAATCCAGGCTGTGGAAATGCATAATTTGGTAGAAGCATTTAGCATGACTAGGTGGAATGAAGAAAGTAATGAGGGGGTGTATAAGAGTTTGGTATGGTAGGAAACGCAAAGGGAAGGAATTGTGGAGTGGGTAACATGTAATACTTTGAGGTGGTTTGGGCATGTGAAAAGAATACAATACAGGGAGGTCACAAGGAGGGTGTTTGATAGTATGATCATAGGGGATGGTTTGAGAAGAAAACTGCTTTTGACATGGGAAAATAGAGTGGAAGAGCACTGGAAGGAGAGAAATGGGGAAAGAATTTATGGAATGGCATATATAAGGCATATAAGGACAGTGATGAGTGGAGACTTTTGCTGTGACCTCCCCCTTGATGGGAGTTCCTGGAAGGAATGAGCATCAGAGATATAGACAGATAGATAGATAGATAAATAGGTAGATGTAGTGTGTCTTGGCAGAGGTACAAAAAAGAACAAGGGAAATTTTGTGAATCTATAATTTCTGATGTCTTTCCCTATCACAAACCACTTCAAAAGGACTCATTGGTCAGTTGCTAAATATGTGTGGGTCCTTGGATGCACTTATTTGGGGGTAAAAGGGCTTTAAACCTCCGGTAGGCAAGAGTTGTCTCAGGTGCTCATAGGGATCCTTATGATAGGGAAATGGTTTTACATACCTTAGATCCTTTATTTTTATGACTTCACAAGCATTTGATGTAGTAGATCATGTATGAAGAAATATTAATTATTACCTGCCTTATTCCAGGAATTATTCATTGAAGTTCAAGCATTCTGCATAGAATTTAGTCGAATCCGTGAAGCAGCTGCTCTCTTTAGGCTACTTAAGCAGTTAGATTCAGGGGACACACAGACAACGCAAGAACCTGCAAAGAAATGAAATCTTAGGATCAAAGTTTATGTGTGCTTCAGAGACTTATCAGATGTTGTGGATCAGAGAGAAAGATGACAGAAAGCATAACCAGTAAATATATTTGTTATGTTGTGAAGATTTTATTCCACCCTCAGTTTTAATGTTTTGCTCATGAATTGTAAATACAGTTTTACAGTTGTGATACTTGGAAGTCACATCCAAGATGTTAAGCTGTGGTGCCCAGTTCAGACACTATTAGATCACATGGTCAATATTTTAAGATTAACTAGGGGTTTTATTACTTTGATGAAAATTATGAATAAGAAATTGATGTGGGATGAAATACAGCATTTAGTTTATCATTTTAGACTAAAACATGTCTTCTATTATACTGTACAAAAAGTTTTATTAGATAATACATTACTTAGTGTTAAAATCGATTTCATATGCCCCTCAAAAGCCAACTGGTACATAGTGTTTAGAAATTGTTTTGTGTTGTATGTATGTGTAATGCAAATGTGTCTGGAACATGCATAGATATGATGCATGAAAAATCACCTTCAGTGAGGTTGTACTGTTGGAATACATACTCATTGAACAACCTCTCACTCAAAAAGAATCCATCGTGGTGTAGCCTTTAAGTTCCAGGAGCCCTGGTTTAGGTTACATTATGATACTGATACCAATAATAGTGATAGTAATGATGATTATAGTGTGTGGGGGTGGGGTTAATATTGTGTCCTTAGTGTGTGTGCTGCATGTGTGTAACAGTGATACATGCTTTTGTATATCTGATGGACGTCTGTACTTTTGATAGACATTTATATGTATGCGTACGATGTGTGTTTGTGTACATATGCCGTGCATGTATTATGTTTGTATGGTTGATCCGTGGTTTCATGGTTGTGCATGTGTTTATATGATAATCATATACTTCTTTCTAGTGTATGGGTGCTTTGTACATGCCATATCAGTGCATGTTTGTATGTAATGTATGGGGGTGTTCAATGGAACTTTTTTCCTCTGATATGGTGCATGTATATTTGTGTGATACTTATGTTTGCCTGGGTTATCCTTTTGTGTAGTAGATATATTTATGTGTGTGTGTTTGTGACAAATATGTGTTTTAGGTGTATGTTTGTGTTTTTGTTAGTGTATGTGTATTTATGTAAGTGTGAATTTTCCATATGTGATTTTGTATGAATGATAGGTGTATTTATGGTGTGTATGTGTTTCGTTTTATGTCTTTTTCTTTCTTGGTTCGTGTGTCTCATTTTGATCTTTTTGAAAAGTTTTATGTAATTGTTATGCTTCATGTATGTCTGTGTGTTTTAAGTCCAAAGCATGCACACAGATGTTAATTAGAATTCTCTCCAAAGAACATGTGGAAATGTTCTACATTTGGAAAACTTTACAATGAATAATAATTGAGAACAGGGCCCCTGTTTTGCAGGACCGTGTAAGTAATATGTTGGTTTCTCTAGGATGGTATCCTGTGTATTGATACTTTGTAGGATCTAGCCAAGTTTTTACTTTTAATCAAACCTATCATTTTTCAAGCTGCCAGTTCAGGCAATAAGGGGCATATTTGTATATTCCAGTCTTCACTTCTGTTCTGAAACACAGTTATCATTAGGATGAAATTTTAAATGTAAAATCAGTTTTTCAGTCATGAGCATCTGCAAAACTGTCTTGATAATACTTGCAATTGATATTGTAATGTCAACTTTAAAGGCACCAGGTAACAGAACACTGTTTATATAGGTCATTGAGTGTCCAGATAAAGAGGATAGGTCCTTGCCTTGGCATGGGAAAAGCTACTTAGTCTTATATATACATACACTATCCTGATTGAGGTCCTAGACCCAAAGATTGTTACTTCACAGGACTGAAAACTGGGGATATTTTATAGCTTTAAGAACACACATTACTACTCACCTTTTCCCAATTTGCAGTTAGTGCCAATTCGTTAGTAGCAATTTTATTTATGTAATAAAAACTCATTACAATTTTTTAATAGAACTGTTCGATGTGATTCATTGTTATTTGTATATGCTACTTAGATAATTAATAAGTATTGACAAGGTCATAATGATATTTTGTATATGGCTGATGATATCCCGAACTAGTCATCTAGGTCTGAAAATTTGGGAGATTGCAGTGTAAAGGATTTTGGTTATATTGTTTTGCATTTAGAAAATAAGTGATAATGTTGGGAGAGGGCCAATGAGCTTATATCTTGGTCAATAGCCTGTATTTTTTCATAATGCAGTAAATGAAAAGATATGGTATTTTTTTAGGTAAAAAATTGGATTAAATCAATGAAACAGCTAAGGAAACATGTGCTTTGTTTCTTTTTTTTTAAATGAATTTTTGATATGAAGCTATGCACCTGTGAGGTTCTCCCAGAAGCCTTATTATCTGATCATCTCAGATATATACTGTTTTATAGATTTTGATGTTATTGTTACTGGTACTTAACTGATATAAATCCAGGTCAGGTACCAGTTCATGTTAGGCATTATTAATAACTTCATTATGACCAGTGTATTTTGGAAGATGGGTGAAGGCATTGTTTAGCTTTTACATATTGTTATCGTGATGACATATTTAAGATTTATTTTATAAACTGAGTTTACAAAACCATACATAATGCATGAAAAAAGATTACATGATGATCATGTGTAAACACATTATTATGTGTCTATTTACTGGACTATACCTCATTTCTTTGTGTTTAAGTATGATATTATTATGACATGAATCCCAACTCTGCTTCTCTTCCTGTATTATGTTACTCTATTTATATATCTGACGAACATACTTTATTTTTTGTTATGCCATCACAGTGGACATCTAGCTGTTATTATCAGTCATTAGTATTATCTTATCTTATTTGCTTCTGCCAGATACTTTCGGGGTTAGCAAATTTTGACAATAATTCCATGTTCCTGTCAAATGTTAATAAATTAAATTCCTGAAATTTGCTCTTGTAGATGAATATGGTGGAAACCTTTTCTAGTACCAGTTTCTTAATTTGGACTGACCCATTTGTGAATCACAACTTTTCAACAGAAAAAGAAAAACTGGCAGTTTGTGTGTTTAGGTGAACAAGGGAAGAAGAAAAAACTTGAGATAATTTTATTGACATAACAACATATATATGTATATGTCTGTGTACATATATATATGTATACATTGAAATGTATAGGTATGTATATGTGGATGTGTATGTATATACATGTGTATATGGGTGGGTTGGGCCATTCTTTTGTCTGTTTCCTTGCACTACCTTGCTAACACAGGAGACAGCGACAAAGTATAATGAATACATAAACATTTTTATTATATTTTAGCTATGGAGTTCAGTTATTGGTAATTACAGATGTAAAAATGGTTGGTGACTTGAAAATATATTTTGGAAAGTGTCCCAGTAAGCCATATCATTTTGAAAATGAAAGCTAGGTATTTCAAAAGCAATCTAGTTTTAGAACTGAGGATGATCAATCATTGCTTACCTCTTATACAGAGCAATACAAAAAAAAGACTAACAAAATTATGTCGAGTGATTTTTTTTTTAATTCTTATTATTCTTTGTCACTGTCTCCCGCATTAGCAAGGTAGCGCAATGAAACGGACAAGAGAATGGCCCAACACACCCACATACTCATGTATATACATACACATCCACACATGCACATATACATACCTATACATTTCAACGTATACATATATATACATACACAGACATATACATATATACACATGTACATAATTCATACTTGCTGCCTTTATTCATCCCCATTGCCACCCCACCACACATGAAATGACAACCCCTTCCCCCTGCATGCACATGAGGTAGCACTAGGAAAAGACAACAAAGGCCACATTCGTTCACACTCAGTCTCTTGTTGTCATGTATAATGCACCAAAACCTCAGCTCCCTTTCCACATCCAGGCCCCACAAAACTTTCTATGGTTTACCCGAGACGCTTCACATGCCCTGGTTCAATCCATTGACAGCACGTTGACCCTGGTATACCACATTGTTCCAGTTCACTCTTCCTTGAACGCCTTTCACCCTCCTGCGTGTTCAGGCCCCGATCGCTCAAAATTTTTTTTCACTCCATCTTTCCACCTCCAATTTGGTCTCCCACTTCTCGTTCCTTCCACCTCTGACACATATATCCTCTTTGTCAATCTTTCCTCACTCATTCTCTCCATGTGACCAAACCATTTCAAAACACCCTCTTCTGCTCTCTCAACCGCACTCTTTTTATTACCACACATCTCTCTTACCCTTTCATTATTTAATCAAACCACCTCACACCACATATTGTCCTCAAACATTTCCAACACATCCACCCTCCTCCGCACAACCCTATTTATAGCCTACGCCTTGCAACCATATAACATTGTTGGAGCCACTATTCCTTCAAACATACCCATTTTTCGCTTTCCGAGATAATGTTCTTGCCTTCCACACATTCTTCAATGCTCCCAGAACTTTCGCCCCCTCCCCCACCTTGTGACTCACTTCCACTTCCATGGTTCCATCCGCTGCCAAATCCACTCCCAGATATCTAAAACACTTCACATCCTCCCATTTTTCTCAATTCAAACTTACCTCCCAGTTGACTTGTCTCTCAACCCTACTGGACCTAATAACCTTGCTCCTTTTCACATTTAGTCTCAGCTTTCTTCTTTCACACACTTTACCAAACTCAAGAGTGATACACACTGTAAATATCTGGGTACCCTGATAGAACTTAAAATAAGTACATTCTTGAAATTACCTGTCCTTATGAAGTTAATAAAGTGTAAGGGAAAACATAAGTTCCAATTCACTGAACTGGTAACAGTTTTGTTGTAGATGGGGACATGACCTGGTAAGCAGAATTAAGTAGTTGATAGGCCAGGGAGGTATATTACTGGTACTACCTGCTTGGGTATTGGGAGGGTAAGTGACAGCTGTATAGTGAGTCAGCACTTCAGTAGTTTTCAAATTGAAGTCCTTTAACCCTAGTAGTTGTCTTTTCTTTCTGCCTCATTCACATATGGCTTGCTGACATTCTGTCCACAAACATACTGGCTCTTCTAGTCACACATAACTCTTGATATTTAACTCACACAATTCATTCTTTGTAACTAGATTTTCCTACGGTGAGTGCTATATGCTAGCCCTGCGTTTTGGCATAATGATAGGAACAATAGATAGAAGTGGTAAGTAAGGAATATTAGACAGGAGCATTAGCTGGGAGCTTCAGGTAGAAGTCGTAGGTTGGAACATTAGGTAGACACTTTAGGTAAATGTAGTTAGTAGGAACATTGGGTAGGAACCTCTAAAAACACTGCGTTAGAGTTGTCCTCTGCCATTAGCCTGTTAATGGTGAGGCATAAAGGTTAAGAAGCATCACTGGAGTTCAACAGTGGTGGAAACTCTTTTGCCATGGCCACCCCCTTGATGGAGTTCTCAAAGGGAATGGGCAATAAGGATATAGATGGATAGATAGAAGAAATGAAACCAGATCCACAATCCACAGCCAAGCCCAACTGTCAAAGAAACTAAAACAAAAGTGAGGTAGGTTGTATGTATTAGAGTCTCATAGTTCTATGATATCTTTATGCCTAATTTCTCCTACCCTAGCAAGGCAATGTCAGGAGCAAATGAATGATGGCTTCATTTGCATACATCCATCTTTAGCTGTCATTTATAATGCAGTAAAGCCAAAGCCTTTCATCATTATCAGGCCCCACAGACTATTCCATTGTGTGCTCCTGAGCACTTCATACATCTTGGTTCTGCCCATTGACAGCACTTTCCCTCCTTCCCATATCACAATGATCCAGTTCATTCTGTACTCTACTCACACCTCTCTCCTGAATGCCCAAGGAACTCTACCTTACACGTAATTCTTTTTAAGAATAAGTAAAGTAAGTAATAAAAGGAGGCTTAGGAAACAAGAAAGAATTTAAACTCAGAATCATTACCTTGTAAAAGTTGTATACCAAAGCAACGAGAAAAATTTATACAAGGATGTCTAGAGAATGGTACAAGTTCTGAAAAGGTTGGCAAGTGAGATATAGGATGATAGTCTATCAGTGAATACTTCAAAAGAGAATCAGAAAATATTTTTGAATTGGGTACCTAGTGTGAGGACAAATGGGGGTGACAGCAGGAAAAACAGTTGAGTAAAGTAACAGGCAAAAGGTGATAGAAAATTGGACTGAGTATTTTAAAGGACTGTTTAATGTAATGAGTGTTAGTTTAAGATGAAGTGGCATACCGAATGAGAGTTATGACAGTGAGGTGAAAAGAAAGGAGGCAGTGAAAAACGTACAAAATGAAGTGCGGGAAAGTGGAGGGAGATGGGATTGCCATTGATTTTTCAGTAAAATGGGATGACAGTTCTGTTGATTGGTTAGTCAGGTTGCTCAATGTTTTATATGGTCCAATGAGAATGCCTGAGGACTGGCAAAATGCATGTATAGTGTTGGAATTGCATGAGTACAATTATGTTTAGTATACTTGGTAAGGCATATAAAAGAGTGGTGATTGAGACAAAGGATATATGTACAGATTGGATGACTGGGGAGGAGCACTGTAGTTTAAGGAGAGGTGGAAGTTGTGTGGACCAAGTGTTTGCTTTGAGCAATGTGAGGGAGGAGTACCTGGAGAAAGAGAGTGAATTACAGTATAAGTGATATGACTGAATTGGGTAAATGGAAACTTACTGAATGCAATCTGGAGTTTTTGCTAGATGATTGATGCATGTGTGTGCAACTGTCTCCTACTGAAGGTTAGTCTGTGTTAAGGATGTGTTATGTCACCATGATGTTAATTTGTTAATGGATAGGTTGATGGATATAAGTGCAAGGGTCTTACAGGTAGGGGTTGGGGTCATTTGGAGTTGAAAGGTTCCTTTTTGCACATGATGCAGTTCTGGTTGCAAACTCCAGAGAGAAACTTCAGTAGCCGCTGACAGAGTTTTGGAAAGTGTGCAAAAGGAGAAAGTTGAGAGTAAATGTGAAGAAATGTAATGTGTTGGGTTGGATCAGGGGGATGAGGCTAGAAAGTTAGTGTAGATTTGAATGTAGAGGACCTAGTATGCCCAAGGGTGTAAGGAAGAGGTTGATGTCTGTTAGTGCAAAGATGGGTATGTTTGAAGATATAGTAGTCCTGACAGTGCTGTATAGATGTAAGTCACGAGCCCTGAATGTAAAGGAAAGGAAGTGCAGAAACATGATGGAAATGAGATGTGTGGTGAGAGATAGGGTAACCATGTGAAAAATAACTAGGGGAGACTGAGGTAATAAGAGGGTTCTTACTATGAGAACTGACCACGATATCCTGAAGTGGTTCAGACAGGTGAAGAGGACGAGCAAAGGAAAACTGACCTAGAGGTTCTTAAGTCACAAAAGGAAGGAGCAAGGTGAAGAAGGAGATGGAAGGCTGAAGTAAAAGCAGCTTTGGGATATGAGAGCACGAACAATCAGGAGGATGAGAGCTACGTATGGGAGAGAATGAATTGGATCATTGTCTTGTATAAGGGTTGATGTCCTGTCCATGGGTCAAACCAGGGCATATTAAGCAGTCGAGTTAAGCCACTGAGTAGTCTCTGGAGCTTGACCATGGATATTAAGCTCTGATTTTGGTACATTACACACTTCAACTAGAGTAGACTTGAGAAAGCAGGGCTATTTTTCGTTTCCTAATGCTATTAATTACATTACTGGAGTGAAAAATTGTCTTGAACTTAAATTCTGATTTTTTTCTCCCTGTTGTGCAACCTGCAACTGCAAGCATATTTTCCATTGACAGCCAAACCCATTGTAACTCAATCTTCACCAAAGTAGAGCAT
>NC_092253.1:8937500-8962500 GCF_036320965.1 Panulirus ornatus
TTCCACTGTATAGGATTAACATTCGAGTGACACCTAACGCTTCCACTGTATAGGATTAACATTCGAGTGACACCTAACGCTTCCACTGTATAGGATTAACATTCGAGTGACACCTAACGCTTCCACTGTATAGGATTAACATTCGAGTGACACCTAACGCTTCCACTGTATAGGATTAACATTCGAGTGACACCTAACGCTTCCACTGTATAGGATTAACATTCGAGTGACACCTAACGCTTCCACTGTATAGGATTAACATTCGAGTGACACCTAACGCTTCCACTGTATAGGATTAACATTCGAGTGACACCTAACGCTTCCACTGTATAGGATTAACATTCGAGTGACACCTAACGCTTCCACTGTATAGGATTAACATTCGAGTGACACCTAACGCTTCCACTGTATAGGATTAACATTCGAGTGACACCTAACGCTTCCACTGTATAGGATTAACATTCGAGTGACACCTAACGCTTCCACTGTATAGGATTAACATTCGAGTGACACCTAACGCTTCCACTGTATAGGATTAACATTCGAGTGACACCTAACGCTTCCACTGTATAGGATTAACATTCGAGTGACACCTAACGCTTCCACTGTATAGGATTAACATTCGAGTGACACCTAACGCTTCCACTGTATAGGATTAACATTCGAGTGACACCTAACGCTTCCACTGTATAGGATTAACATTCGAGTGACACCTAACGCTTCCACTGTATAGGATTAACATTCGAGTGACACCTAACGCTTCCACTGTATAGGATTAACATTCGAGTGACACCTAACGCTTCCACTGTATAGGATTAACATTCGAGTGACACCTAACGCTTCCACTGTATAGGATTAACATTCGAGTGACACCTAACGCTTCCACTGTATAGGATTAACATTCGAGTGACACCTAACGCTTCCACTGTATAGGATTAACATTCGAGTGACACCTAACGCTTCCACTGTATAGGATTAACATTCGAGTGACACCTAACGCTTCCACTGTATAGGATTAACATTCGAGTGACACCTAACGCTTCCACTGTATAGGATTAACATTCGAGTGACACCTAACGCTTCCACTGTATAGGATTAACATTCGAGTGACACCTAACGCTTCCACTGTATAGGATTAACATTCGAGTGACACCTAACGCTTCCACTGTATAGGATTAACATTCGAGTGACACCTAACGCTTCCACTGTATAGGATTAACATTCGAGTGACACCTAACGCTTCCACTGTATAGGATTAACATTCGAGTGACACCTAACGCTTCCACTGTATAGGATTAACATTCGAGTGACACCTAACGCTTCCACTGTATAGGATTAACATTCGAGTGACACCTAACGCTTCCACTGTATAGGATTAACATTCGAGTGACACCTAACGCTTCCACTGTATAGGATTAACATTCGAGTGACACCTAACGCTTCCACTGTATAGGATTAACATTCGAGTGACACCTAACGCTTCCACTGTATAGGATTAACATTCGAGTGACACCTAACGCTTCCACTGTATAGGATTAACATTCGAGTGACACCTAACGCTTCCACTGTATAGGATTAACATTCGAGTGACACCTAACGCTTCCACTGTATAGGATTAACATTCGAGTGACACCTAACGCTTCCACTGTATAGGATTAACATTCGAGTGACACCTAACGCTTCCACTGTATAGGATTAACATTCGAGTGACACCTAACGCTTCCACTGTATAGGATTAACATTCGAGTGACACCTAACGCTTCCACTGTATAGGATTAACATTCGAGTGACACCTAACGCTTCCACTGTATAGGATTAACATTCGAGTGACACCTAACGCTTCCACTGTATAGGATTAACATTCGAGTGACACCTAACGCTTCCACTGTATAGGATTAACATTCGAGTGACACCTAACGCTTCCACTGTATAGGATTAACATTCGAGTGACACCTAACGCTTCCACTGTATAGGATTAACATTCGAGTGACACCTAACGCTTCCACTGTATAGGATTAACATTCGAGTGACACCTAACGCTTCCACTGTATAGGATTAACATTCGAGTGACACCTAACGCTTCCACTGTATAGGATTAACATTCGAGTGACACCTAACGCTTCCACTGTATAGGATTAACATTCGAGTGACACCTAACGCTTCCACTGTATAGGATTAACATTCGAGTGACACCTAACGCTTCCACTGTATAGGATTAACATTCGAGTGACACCTAACGCTTCCACTGTATAGGATTAACATTCGAGTGACACCTAACGCTTCCACTGTATAGGATTAACATTCGAGTGACACCTAACGCTTCCACTGTATAGGATTAACATTCGAGTGACACCTAACGCTTCCACTGTATAGGATTAACATTCGAGTGACACCTAACGCTTCCACTGTATAGGATTAACATTCGAGTGACACCTAACGCTTCCACTGTATAGGATTAACATTCGAGTGACACCTAACGCTTCCACTGTATAGGATTAACATTCGAGTGACACCTAACGCTTCCACTGTATAGGATTAACATTCGAGTGACACCTAACGCTTCCACTGTATAGGATTAACATTCGAGTGACACCTAACGCTTCCACTGTATAGGATTAACATTCGAGTGACACCTAACGCTTCCACTGTATAGGATTAACATTCGAGTGACACCTAACGCTTCCACTGTATAGGATTAACATTCGAGTGACACCTAACGCTTCCACTGTATAGGATTAACATTCGAGTGACACCTAACGCTTCCACTGTATAGGATTAACATTCGAGTGACACCTAACGCTTCCACTGTATAGGATTAACATTCGAGTGACACCTAACGCTTCCACTGTATAGGATTAACATTCGAGTGACACCTAACGCTTCCACTGTATAGGATTAACATTCGAGTGACACCTAACGCTTCCACTGTATAGGATTAACATTCGAGTGACACCTAACGCTTCCACTGTATAGGATTAACATTCGAGTGACACCTAACGCTTCCACTGTATAGGATTAACATTCGAGTGACACCTAACGCTTCCACTGTATAGGATTAACATTCGAGTGACACCTAACGCTTCCACTGTATAGGATTAACATTCGAGTGACACCTAACGCTTCCACTGTATAGGATTAACATTCGAGTGACACCTAACGCTTCCACTGTATAGGATTAACATTCGAGTGACACCTAACGCTTCCACTGTATAGGATTAACATTCGAGTGACACCTAACGCTTCCACTGTATAGGATTAACATTCGAGTGACACCTAACGCTTCCACTGTATAGGATTAACATTCGAGTGACACCTAACGCTTCCACTGTATAGGATTAACATTCGAGTGACACCTAACGCTTCCACTGTATAGGATTAACATTCGAGTGACACCTAACGCTTCCACTGTATAGGATTAACATTCGAGTGACACCTAACGCTTCCACTGTATAGGATTAACATTCGAGTGACACCTAACGCTTCCACTGTATAGGATTAACATTCGAGTGACACCTAACGCTTCCACTGTATAGGATTAACATTCGAGTGACACCTAACGCTTCCACTGTATAGGATTAACATTCGAGTGACACCTAACGCTTCCACTGTATAGGATTAACATTCGAGTGACACCTAGCACGCTTCCACTGTATAGGATAACATTCGAGTGACACCTAGCACGCTTCCACTGTATAGGATTAATATTCCAGTGACAGCTGTCTTAAACATGTTTCATTAACATAGTCGGCTACGGTGCTCTCGTCTACTTCAGGAAATTGTTTTGAAATGGTATGAAACAATCGTGTGTAGCACTTGTTTCCTAATACTATTGCCATGTGTGAACGACACTTGAGCGTTATTATTCACACTTGATATGAATGATGAATGGCCTCTCAGTACAAAATGCCCGCTTGCTAGAAATTAGTCTACAAAGACGCCAGGGAATTCACAGCGCAAAGACTCCTCATGACTGTTTTTTTTTTTTTTTTTTATTAAGGCCAAGATGAGTACCAAAGGCGTTCGTCTGTTTATGATGTATGGTGCTACAGTGGGGCGATGATTTTGAAAAAAAGAAAAACCATATGATACGCATTTCATGTGCCTGTCATCAAGGATGGTATGCACTTAAGTTCTCTCAAGCTATCTTAACCTAGTCATGTTAACAGCAAAACTATTGACCAACTCATCCGGGCAAAATGTTTCTATCTGTAATAACTCATTTCTCCTCACCTGTGTAGATCCATTCCAAGAGCTGTTGGGTGACAGTGGCCGACATGTTAACTCTCACGGTCAACTCCTCCCAGGAGCCTCCCACCTGCTGCTGGTTCAGCTCTCTCAGTGGTGTCCTTTCTACACTACTGAAGGAGCAGCGACCGAGGCGAACTGAGGGAGAGTCTGCCCGGAGGCTTGCTGGATGTGGCAGGTCATCCTTGAGACCCTCGTTTTGATGGTGGTAAAGTCTCCTGCGGGGTGTGGCTGTATCTAGGGGGGCGATAGGCCGCTTCACAGGGGAGGAGGCACTTGGGTTATTCATTCTCCTACCGGACGACATTCTGCTGGGGGTCAAGAAACGCTTGGTCGGCGATATTTTGGTGGGAGTCAAAAGACGTTTGCTGGACGGTGTCCGGCTTGAACTGTAGGACTGCTTGGTGGGCGTGGAGGGAAGCTTACCAGGGGAAGCCATGGCGTGTGGACCGCAATGAACCCTGGAGGTCGGTGTGGTCACGCGAGACATTTTCACTGGTGATTTGTGTCCTCTAGCGGGAGATGACAGCGGGGACGGAATGCTCTTCTGGGAAGAATCGGGAGACGGGAAAGCAACCGACTCGTAACCAGATGACACGCTGCCAAACGTGCTGTTAATGGGGGTGTCCGAACACGATGGGTGGTGGAACTCATCTTTCGTGTCTGGCTCTAGAGATGTCGTGGTTGCGATGTCGATTCCGCGCCTCTTCGTCACCGCGGCTTTCTGTAGGAGGCTAGAGCGGGCGTGCAGTATAGCGCGATGGGCGGGAAACGTAGAACCTTCGCTGGTGATAACTTCCATGTCGCTGTACATCCCCGTCTTATGCAGCTCCCTCAAGTGACGGGTGAGGTTCTCAACGGAAGGCACCGCTCTCTCCATATCTGATCCTTTCACCACAAAGCGCAACCTTGCCGTCAGCTGGTCATCCACTAGGAGTTTGAAGATCCCGAGGGCCAGCCGTGGTACCAGAATACCTTGCCATCTCAGTTCGTCGCCATGATCCTGAGTTAACTGTTTCTCGTGCTGATCCCTACCTGACACGCTACAGTATATTTCCATATCAGGATGATTTACGTTACACTTTAAGCACCTTAGCGATATGCCAATGTTACGATTGACAGGCTTTTGGCTGTCACACCCACCATCTTTGAGAAACGGTGTAATAGTCAAGCGCCAGGAGGTGTGGAGACCGTTCACAGAGAGAGGGAAGTCAGCGGTGAAGGCTTGACTCAGTTCCTTGTAGCTCGAGATGTGGGGGATCCTGACAGTGTAGTTTACCTCAGCCACGCCCTTCTCCAGCTCCATGATTGCTCTTGTGAGTCTGAAACAGAAAATAACATGATAACTTATTCAGAATCAAAGTTACTAACCTGAAGCAAATGATATTTCCTTTGCAGCACAAAATGCTATTATAGTCCATGACCGTTTCATTATTCAGTGAACAATATCATTATTCAGTGAACGATATCATTTTGTTGGCCGTATCTACAAAATTTCACCAAGAGCAACAGACAGGAACAGTTGTTAAGAACAATGTGACCGTAACAGTGCAACATATAAACCAGTACTGACCGTAACCTTACTTTTAATTCTTAATCAACTATTTGAGTACTGTAATAATTTGTCCTTAACTAAGTAAAATTAACTCCATAAAAATGGAAAGCAAGCAGAGATTGTGATTTTGTTACGTGGCAGCGAACACGAGCCAGCATAAAGTGCTTACCCAACGTATGGAAGAAAAACTCAAGGGAGTTTATCATACGTTTTGAGCTGTATTTATCTCCTTATAATTGGCAGGGGAAAAAATGGAAGGATTCATATTGAATATCACATGTAATTGCTATCATATAAATATGAAAATAAGATTTGCTGGTGTATATATATATATATATATATATATATATATATATATATATATATATATATATATATATATATATATTCCCTGGGGATAGGGGAGAAAGAATACTTCCCACGTATTCCCTGCGTGTCGTAGAAGGCGACTAAAAGGGGAGGGAGCGGGGGGCTGGAAATCCTCCCCTCTCATTTTTTTTTAATTTTCCAAAAGAAGGAACAGAGAATTGGGCCAGGTGAGGGTATTCCCTCAAAGGCCCAGGCCTCTGTTCTTAACGCTACCTCGCTAATGCGGGAAATGGCGAATAGTTTGAAAGAAAGAAAAGAAAGATATATATATATATATATATATATATATATATATATATATATATATATATATGTGTGTGTGTGTGTGTGTGTGTGTGTCTGACTGATATGGCAAGTTGTTTACACAAGACCCCAACACTTGTTATAAGTTGGACGACATGAAGGTTAATCTTAATAAGTTCCAAGGATTGAATATTTATCAGATTTTGTTGTAAGTAAATAGAAGTTTGTTAAGCATACTAAATCAAATCAGTTCCTCTGGACAAAAATATCTGGAATTTTACGTTACACGTTTAATGCAAATTAACCCATAACGCAGGATTAAACAAATTATAATAATATCAATGACATTAAACGTGCAGACTGAGCAATTACCAACAATTATTACCTTTAATCTTTCAGTAGAGCGGGATGGGGATTTCATCGAGAAACATTTAAAGTGAAAAACGCATGGCATATCCACTGTCTTTATTTTCATCGTCTGCAGGCAATTAGGCCATACCACTCACTCCACAACACATATGCAAACTAGATCTGATTATTCGGAATAAAGGAAGTCCACGTCTCTTCAGACAGTATCAACTGTAAAGAGAATGGTCACCCAGAGCATGTACAGTAAACCTTGATGTTGTCAACACTTATGTCCAATATTGCTTAACAGTGCCACATCTGGTGAAGGTAATTATTGCATTCCGATAATTAGGTACACCACTTCACGATGCCAAGTGTGACTATATCACCTAAGAACAATTTTGCTCGTCGGTTCCTGCAATTTTAAGAAACTGTATCACCGTAAAAGCTGCCGACTCAATACCTCCATGACCACACACACAAACACACACACGGAGACTGGTGTACATGCTGGGTTATACAGCCATGATTAAAATCAATGACGTCGATTATCGCCGTAATTTACTTTCTCAAGGTTGCCAGAAATCGGCATTAATGAAACTAGTCTAAACACATTTACCGAGAAAATTACAAGCGCTAAAAGCCTATTTCCACAGAAATAGTATGTAATCCCGGATCACAGTTACCTTTTATACATATGATTATATATATATATATATATATATATATATATATATATATATATATATATATATTATGCTTAGTCGCTGTCTGTCGCGTTAGCGAGGTAGCTCAAGGAAACAGACGAAAGCACAACCTACCCACATACACATGCATATACATAAACGCCCACACACGCACATATACGTACCTATACATTTCAACGTATACATACATATACATACACAGACATATATACACGTGTACACATCCACACTTGCTACCTTCGTCCACTCCTTTTGCCACAACCCTCTCTCCTCCGCGCGCGCGCGAGGTAGCGCTAGGAAAAGACAACAAAGGCCACATTCGTTCACACTCAGTCTCTAGCTGTCATGTGTAATGCACCGAAAACCACAGCTCCCTTTCTACATCCAGGCCCCACAGAACTTTCCATGGTTTACCCCAGACGCTTCACACACACACACACACACACACACACACACACACACATATATATATATATATATATATATATATATATATATATATATGGGAGCGAATGATGTCATTGTTTTTCGTGTTCCTGCGTTACTCGCTAACACGGGAAATCACGTGTAATATATATATATATATATATATATATATATATATATATATATATATATGTATATATATAAGGTATGATACAATAACAATAACGATGAATAACTGACTTGGAAGGCGAGCCTCCACCCCCGCAACGCCATCTGTAACGAAGCTTTTTTACTGGAGATGTTACCCTAATAGGCTATTTGACGTGCTACATGGCTTGTGGTACATATTGGAGGAATTTACAAATCCATTATTGAGGAAGTACAGGGGATACTTCCACGTAGTTCCCTTAAGTTAAATGGACGTGGGCGTCTGACATTTATGTTATTTCCCCCACCCCCAGATATTTCCTGCAACATCTCTGCCGCTCTTTAAGTGGAATCCATTTCGACTATTCTACCCAAGCTGTCAGTTGAGCATGGAGTAATCTTCGTATGATGTATAAAGGACAAGGCTTTTTAGGATTTGCCACGAGTATATCAAGGTGGTCTCTCTCTCTCTCTCTCTCTCTCTCGTCTACACCCTTTGAGAAGTACGGAGCTTTTAGCCTATCTTGGAAATTCACATTTTAGAAAATTGATGTGGCCGGGCATTATTAACCAGTGTGGCTCGGCAATTTGTTTGGCTTTATGTGATGTTACGTCTCACGAGGTGTGACAGTCGAGTTACATATAGCTATTTTTATCCCATATTTGTACTCGATATACATTTGTGCTGACTCTATGATTCTAATATTACCTTTTCACGGTATAAAGAAAAAAGTATATGATTTTTTTTTTTTTTTGTAAATGTCCATGATTAGTTTAAGATGATATTTACTTTCGACCAGAAATGTCTATGAACTGATATTGTTACCTTACAGATAAACCTTTTTTTTCTATTTCGATCCCTTTTTGTACTATCCATTATGTATAATGGATACCTGAAGAAAATTATTATGAGAGCTACTCAAGAAATGGAGCCCCACGAATGTAGAAGTTCCTCCTCTTGCTTTATACATGGGTTATTACATAGTTAGTCTTCAGTAGGCCAACAGGGCCAAGCCAATAGGCGCGAATGTAGGCCATATTTGGCATATCATCTGTCGACTTAAGAAATATAAAAAGATGCAATGCACAAATCAAATAATCCTAATTTGCATATATCTTTGTTATAGAAATTGGCGTTTTTGAACGTAAAAAGATCTTGAGTTTGTCTTAATTCTACAAAAAATAATTATATATATATATATATATATATATATATATATATATATATATATATATATATATATATATTAAATGTAACTTTACAAGAGACTTTCATTACCAGCTCTGCCTATACTATAGTCACTATAGGCTAGACCATCTTTAATGTCGGATTCCTTTTAAAGAAATACATGAATATAGTCGGTAAATGTATTAATTAGTCCTCATTAATCAACCAGCCTATAATAGTTCTCTCATAGCGCATCACAGTGTCTTTGTTAAATCAATAACACCAGGAAAAGTAGAACAAAATTTGGTATGACTCACCGTTGCTTCTACAGGAAAAGGTAATTTGCCAAAATCCTGTCGTAGTATCTACGTCTTTGGCTAACGTTTACGTCTTTGGCTAACGTCTACGTCTTGGGCTAACGTCTACGTCTTGGGCTAACATCTCGAAGACATCTTGATAACTGGAAACATTTTGCACTTAAAAAAAAGAGGGTTTTTAGTCCGACAGTATTAACGCAAATTTCTTCCTCCATGGGGCCTTAGGAAGTATCTCAGACTTTCACATAACATATCCCTTTATGTTAGAGAAAATATATACTTAAAATCACAGTAAAATAACAGATAACAACAGCACAGTCACCACGTGAACCCAAGGTAAGTTCCCCGTCGACTGGCGAATATCTGTTGACAACGGAACTCGCCAGTTTTATCTCACATTTGAAAGTAACGGTCGATTTATATTTCCCTTTTAATACACCAACAGACGCAAGGAATCCTCCATGACGACTGAATATTTGGAAGAGGTATATCATCGTGTGACTACTGTCAACGAGATGGATGTAAAGGAGTAAGATATATAGAGAAATAGAAGGAAAATGTACATCACTTAGGTTGAACATCCCGCTTGAGTAGGATTCAAGGACATGGTGAAATCAGGACGCGCCACGATGTACGATAACTTCCTCTTACTGTGTATGAATTTGAATTATATGAGTTTTCTATGTTTAATTTAAGTAGAAATTGAAACTTTATATATTATACTTATATAAGTATAGGCTACTATATATATGTCAGTGGTATTCCCCACTAAAATTATAGTTAAAGCTTAAATTTGGCAAGACTTGATATTTAAATCATGACAGTTTAATCTATTGTCAAAGTTTTCACAGAAGAGTTTATATGGCTTATATGTATCACACTATTCAAACTTTCAAGCAATATATGCTTAAATAAGATACATAATCTACTTCAAGAAAGTGTAATCATTTCTAAGTTGCTGGTGATTCTTGGCATCAATTTATGAGTTGCGTCTTGTGATTTTTCGTACTATTTTTCATTAATGTCATGAATTTATTCTTTTTGGGATTAGGCAACAATAGCATATACAACAAACCCTGTTAAAAATACTGGTTGGAAGGTATAATAGAATAGTCTTAAGGTTACGTAATAGATTTTGATAAGCGTACATATACATAAACAACGAAAACTACTGTCAATGCAAGTTATCCCATTCCACATGAAAACATTTTCGTGTTGACATGTCGAATATTTGTTTCATATTAAAGTCCAGACTTTCAACTTTCTTGATGTCCGACAGCTGTCCAGCGAGCGGCGATATGATATACTTTTTCAGATATTAGGTAACAAAATCCTTCGATTTCAGTTCTTTGGCTAATTCTGGTTTCAGAAATTAGGTAACAAAATTCTTCGATTTCAGTTCTTTTGCTAATTGTAGAACCATAAGAATGTCTGGAAAGAAAAAAAAAACATTAAAATCTGCATTGCAAATTTAATTTTTATGTAAAAAAAGAAATATTCCTTCATTGTGTCAGTGTGTGATATTACAATGGTGGCAAGTGAAAAATTGATATATTATGTGATGACCATTTTAACCTTTTGAAAAAAAAATGTAACATTATTCTCTTTTTCGTGTATTGTAACTAAGTTCAAATTTTCGACTGTCCCATCTTAATTTAAGATGAGCCGGTTCTATATACCTGGCAGAAGCTATTGATGTATTAACAAGTCCATCAACACAAGTTTATTACACCTGGACCATCTGCAGTAATTAAAGAGATGATCTATTATCTATTCCCCTTGATGATAGATAAAACTGAATTAAAGCAAATTGATGATAACAGATACACAAATGTGGTGAGTCGTGGCAAAATTTTATTCTCTTATATGGGAAAATATAATTAATTAAACGCCAATATCTAATAACGAGCACAGTCACTAGTGTCACGTTAGGTTGGGTACACAATTTTGATCAAGGACGTATGTGGTTATGTATTATTTTTTTTGTTTTAGTTTGATACTTAAACTAACCTATCGTAACATCTGTCCATAATTTGGATAACATGATCGATCCTTCTTGAAGTTAATGCACATATTCTGTGATATATAAGCAGCGGACTTAACCTCTCGGGAAACTTAACCTCTCGGGAAACTTGAACCTCTCGGGAAACTTGGGACGAGGTGGACAGAGAAGAGTTGGTCCATGTGGAAGAAGTTTATTGATAGCTTCCTCAAGATGCGCTCTGTCCTCAGTAACAACGAGAAGCAGGTCATTCTGTTTGTCCAAGTAGGTTGAGAGATATAGTAATCTAATGTCAGTGTGGTTATTGGTGAAATTCTAAATACGTGCTAAGACACTTCCTGAATTGAAGGTGTAATTTCCACTTGGAAGATGAAGTAGTTTATTCGTATTGTTTTTCCATTCATGATTGTTGTTTAGCAGTAAACGAATACAAAACATATTTTGACCGTGGTAAATACATTTGGTTTACCAATTTGGTCGTGTTTGGCGACTTGGGCATTAGGCCTATGGACTACGTGTGTCATTAAAGGCCTTTACATATAAATTAGAAATACAAATTTGAATAAATTAGAAAGAAAAATCTGTAGCTACCTCATTATTGCTCTACCGCTGCAGACATGATCTAGCCCTTGATAAAAGAAATTTCAATTTCAGTCTTGATAACGCGCTGGATTGCCTGAATCACCACGATAATTGCCCTTTGAATTAACTGTGGTTTATGAACCACTTCTGCTTGATGAAAAACAAAGTAAACTAAAGTGAATAAATAGGGTAATTTCAGAGTTATACGTGGTAATTGTCATTTATAATAATTGTTGCCATTGTTACTATACTCCTCATCAAACATACGTCATTATGAATTAGAACCTGTTTGGTGGGTAGTTAGATTAACTTGGGAGATCTTTTTTCCTTGCATGGATGACTTAACTTTAGCTTTATCTAAATGACATTTTTAGGAATGTTCACTGTATTTAATGTGCGTAGCTAAATGTAAATTATTAACTGTAGGTAAGCTCACTGGTATGTTTGTAAGCACTGTGTCATTAAGACATGGTCACACACATTGGGTTAACTGGAGCCGGGGTTACAAGCTGTCGGAAGGATGAATAACTGAGAGATAAAGCAATTATTGTTTTTTTTTTTTTCAGTACTACGATGGAGAACAAATATGGAGAGATGATGTTACATTATTTCTTATTCTTGACCCCCCAAGTGCACATGATGATGGAACGCGTCGAATTATAGACTCTCTTTGTCTTGATGAGGTCATACCCATGGGTCGTATTTTGATCAGGTCGTACCCATGAGTCGTACCTTGGTCAGTTCGTATCCATGGGTCGTATTTTGATCAGGTCGTACCCATGGGTCATAGCTTGTTCAGGTCGTACCCATGAGTCGTACCTTGGTCAGTTCGTACCCATGGATCGTATTTTGATCAGGTCGTACCCATGAGTCGTACCTTGGTCAGTTCGTACCCATGAGTCGTACCTTGATCAGGTCGTACCCATGAGTCGTATCTTGTTCAGGTCGTACCCATGGGTCATAGCTTGTTCAGGTCGTACTGTCTTGCTCAAGGGTCGTATCGTCGTACTCATATCTTGATCAGGTCGTACCCATGGGTCTACGTACCGTCTTGCTCAAGGGTCGTATCGTCGCACTTATATCTTGATCAAGTCGTAATTATGGGTCGTACATACCGTCTTGCTCAAGGGCCGTATCGTCGTCCGCATGTCTTAATCAAGTCGTACCCATGGGTCTACGTACCGTCTTGCTCAAGGGTCGTATCGTCGCACTTATATCTTGATCAAGTCGTAATTATGGGTCGTACATACCGTCTTGCTCAAGGGCCGTATCGTCGTCCGCATGTCTTGATCAGGTCGTACCCATGGGTCGTAATACCGTCTTGATCAAGTGCCGTATCGTCGTCCTCATGTCTTGATCAGGTCGTAGCCATGGGTCGTACGTACCGTCTTGCTCAAGGGTTGTATTGTCGTACTCATATCTTGATCAAGTCGTAACCATGAGTCTACGTACCGTCTTGCTCAAGGGTCGTATCGTTGCACTTATATCTTGATCAAGTCGTAACCATGGGTCGTACATACCGTCTTGATCAAGAGTCGTATCGTCGTATACTCAAAAAGTTATGTTTTATGGCGATATACATTACTGTAACGCCTCATTTTTTTTCTTCTTCCCCTCCCAGAACCTAACTTAACAATTCACATATTTCTCGCAATATGGCTTGGTGTAGTGTGCCGTTAATATAGGAATATCGGAGCGTTGAATATTCCTCGTGTTTATGAGAAAAATAAGATATTTAAAGACTTAACAGTGAAATGTCCAGTTGATGCTATAGCAGGTTTCCATTGTGATAAAATATAAGAGAAAGGCCCATTATGATTTTATTGCTTTGTTGAAATTCGTGTACTCATTAGCACCTCGCAACAAATTATGGAAAAATATTCGGCAAAAATTATATATTTTCGTCGAAACGGACATAATCGCATGAGTTTTAACAGGAATGCTGCCTGTGTTTGTATTTGATAGGCTTTTTATTTACATATATCACTTTATGTGTGCGTCTCTCTCTCTCTCTCTCTCTCTCTCTCTCTCTCTCTCTCTCTCTCTCTCTCTCTCTCTCTCTCTCTCTCTCTCTCTCTCTCTCTCTCTCTCTCTGTGGCTGTTAGCTTCAGTTCACATACATACATTCCTCCTCATGCATAACACTGGACAACACTCAAGTGATTTACATGACTCATTCTTCGTTACTCCGTGCTTTCCTGTCTTCTGGCAAAATATTGTCGCATGTACTCACACACTTTCTCCTAATATGTCTGCAAATGTAGATTCTATTTTCATGTTCCTTTTTTTCTGTCTCGTGTCTTTCCTTCTCAGCTTTAAGTACAGTAGACTGGAACAATGACGGTTCCACGTAACAGACTTATAGAATAGGTCTAGGAAGTCAGTGGTGCATTGGACGTGGCAAACCTTGGTACGTTGATACGTTAATCAATTATAATGGTGGTTTTAAGTTTAAGGTTAATGTTGACATGTATTTTCTGATCTAGATACCTTGGAGCACATTGAAAGCAGATAGAACAATGGAAGGGGAAGTGAATCATAAGATGGGTGAGGGGAAAGGTTCTGGGAGCACTGAAGAATGTTTGGAAAGAGATCTCGTACCCGGGAGTGTGAAAATGGGTATGCGTGAAGGTATAAAAGTGATGTATGGAGCGAGGCTTGGGTCATAGCTGAGGATGTATGGAGGAGGGTAGATGTGCTGAAACTGAAATGTTGGAGGACAATATTTGTTGGGAAGTGGTTTGATCGAGGAAGTAATGAAAGGGTAAGAGAGATGTATGGTATTAGCAAGAATGTGTTTAAGAGAGCAGAAAATGGTGTGCTTAAATGGTTTGGACGTATAGAGAGAATGAGTGAAGAAAGGTTGACAAAGAGAATATATGTGTCAGAGGTGAAGGGGACAAGGAGATGGGAGAGACCGAACTGAAGATGGCAGGATGGAGTGATGAAAAGTTTAAGCGTTAAGAGCGTGGACATACAGGAGGGTGGTGTCGTTTTTGAAGTTAGTAACTGTCGTGTATGGCATGTTCGCACTAAGGCGCCAAGCGTTGAAAAGATCTTCTAAAGACACTTAAGATTTTTAGGGCATCTTACTATATTAGATATGAGGTTAATGTGTATGTAAGGCGGTCAACAGGAAGAGAGAATTGTACTATATGAAAGAGATGGGATACCTGACTCTTGTGGAATGTAATTCATGGACTGGTATATATATATATATATATATAACAAAAATGCGATCCCGAAGTGCGAGATCAGGAATTTCTTTTAAAAGGTTTTGCATAGGATAAAAAATAATAACCACTGAATAACCGAATCTTTATTCCAGAATAACCTACAACACCTCAGAGCAGTGATAGTAAAGATTGTCATCAACCACAGACTTTTAAAATGATAATAAGATGACCACAGAGACACAGAGTACAATAATTTTCAAAGACTGGGGTGACGGGGGATGGTTATGCCATTTAAGTGTGTCGAAGTAAATTAACAATTCGAAATGTGAATAAATAAAGAGAACAAAAAAATATGGCGTGAAGGTAACCGACTAAAGTGAAATAAGTGGGTGATTAATCCGTGGAAAAGATTTGGAAGAAAGTTATTGGCAACGTGTGCACATATGATGTTGGTGAGGTAGGGAAACAGCAAAATTGTTCCCTGGTAACCAACTCCAGTTTTCCCTTTGTATCGTTTTTAAATCATGGGTTTTCTTGTAAGACTTGGTTAGGTATAAGCACAAGAGTATATAACATGGTATTTTGCTTGACACTCTGACCTCAAAATGGTACTGGGAATAATGATGAAATGATATTACAAGGGGCGTTAGTGTGTATTGTAGTTCAACTCTACCGCTCCTCCTCCACTCTGTCAGGTTCCTGAAGGTCGTACGACAATTCGGTCAGTTTGATGAAGTTTAAATAAGTTTCAGCATCATTTTCAGACCATGGATGTGGAGGTGGGTGGTGTAGGGAAGGCTCATAATATAGATTATATAAATATATGTATATACAGAGCATGGCAAACATGTACGGGTGTGAACATCGAATAGATAATAATTGGTTGACTACGAATAGACCGACCGACTCCGGCCTTCCATTGGTTGAGAACCTAGCCTTTAACTTGCAATTTGAGAATCATGTGACAAGAAAGAGATCCAGTAATGATAAATAGTCGTATATGATTATAATAAGTACCAGGTCACTGAGATCAAATACGTGGTCTTGCATTTCACTCTTGCCAGAAAAGTGTAGCTGATACCTCGCAGTTTCATCATTCCGAAATGATATTTATATATAGAAAAAAAAAATAGTATCCCTAACGACAATACACATATTGAACAATACATGAATAAGCCTGAACACTGAATTGATTGATCCCAAATCCCATTTTCTTTTCTTTTCAGCAGATCACGGCCGAAAATCTTGAATACATATTGGAAAGTCTTTTCGGGTGTGGCTTGCGTGTGTCGGGGTTTTAGAAGCAGGACACAGCGTTGAAGTAACACCGCCAGTACAGCCTCCCATCACCGTTACCTCGCCGTTGGAGATCCATCTGCCGAGGGAAACACACACCAGGTTAGTTTGCTGTACGGAGGTGGTAGAGAGAGAGAGAGAGAGAGAGAGAGAGAGAGAGAGAGAGAGAGAGAGAGAGAGAGAGAAGGGGGGGAGGCTCTGTAAAAACTCGTTGCCTGTGGGCTGTGTGGGCCTAAAAAGGGTTGTTTGACCTGACGAAGGAAGTCGCGGCGGGAGGGTGGCCTAACAAAGTGATGGACACAGGAGAGTTTTTACAGAAGTATAGACGAATCATGAATGTCAAGAGGACGTAGACTTGTTCATGCGTAGCAGCGACGTATGATGAAGGTTTTTTTTTTTAGTTACGACGAATGTCGGTTAGTGGGGGAGGCTATACATAAGGTTGTACTGACGTGGGATGAAAGCAAGGGGGAGGTACGGAAAAGTTGTAGGGACAAGTAATGGAGGTTAGGAAACTTGTGAGGTTTCAGCGATTGTTGTAAAGCATGTAGGGTTGTACGAAAATGGATGTGACAAAGGGGTAACGTCAGGGAGAATAATTGTACGTGTTTGTAGGTAAGAACGATTCTTAGGTTCTCTCACGATTTCTAGAAAATATTCATAGTATATATATATATATATATATATATATATATATATATATATATATATATATATATATATATATCTTTCTTCTTTCATACTATTCGCCATTTCCCGCATTAGCGAGGTAGCGTTAAGAACAGAGGACTGGGCCTTAGAGGGAATATCCTCACCTGGCCCCCTTCTCTGTTCCTTCTTTTGGAAAATTAAAAAAAAAAAAAAAACCAGAGGGGAGGATTTCCAGCCACCTGCTCCCTTCCCTTTTAGTCGCCTTCTACGACACGCAGGGAATACGTGGGAAGTATTCTTTCTCCCCTATCCCCAGGGATAATATATATATATATATATATATATATATATATATGTGTGTGTGTGTGTGTGTGTGTGTGTGTGTGTGTGTGTGTGTGTGTGTGTGTGTGTGTCCTGGACTCCGTACTTGAGGAAACATTTGCTACGGCAGGTTCAGCGTTTGGAAACTACTAGAGATTATTCCCGATGTAAGGGTGCTGAACTACAGGGGAGCTATAGACTTGCCCACATTAGTGAATGGTGTAATAACAAGCTATCGAGGTTATGGATATATTTGAAATCGTTGATGTCCGGCAGTCTTTGAAATGAGGAATGAGTCAGCTAGATGACAGCTAAAAACTAAGCAAGAGACTTAAAGAATGTGGGGGGAAATGACCTACTTTATATCGGCAAAATAGGGAAAAATAGTTTAGTAATGGTTGTGGAATAATTAAAAAGAAAACTGAGTAGCAGGAACGTTCCATCAGACCGCCCGGATCGAAGAGCAACAAGTTCAGTTGACACGTTGGAGAGACATATTTTTTTCTCTCTCTCTCTTTTCACCCAAGCGACTTTCTCTCCTGAACCCCAAATGAATTTTCCCCCCCGAGATGAAATTTGTCTTCGGAGGGCGCGAGCGGAAGGAGCCCTTTGTGGAGCGAGATGGCGGGGGTAATGGGAAACACCCAGTGCGAGGCTAGGCTAGGCTAGGCGACGCCGCCGCCCAGGGCGACTTGTGATCAACGGTTTTGATGCCACATACATGAGTCGAGCTACCGATATATTTTTTTCTTTTTGCTCCATCTTCGTCAAGAAGTCACGAGATGAAAGAGTCGATCCACGACTTCATCCTGCCAGGAAATCACCTCCGATGACACGACGTAGTTTTGATGATGATATTATTTGATACTGAATGTCTGTAATTTTTCAGTGTGTGGTTAACCCCTCAACCAGGGAAAGGTTGTAAGAATTTAGATTCTAGCAATGTAAAGTTTGGGAGTAAGAAATGAACGGGACATCTGAGATGAGGGACATTGAAAAATGAATAAGTGAGTGTGTGACACAGTGATAACCATTTTGCCAGTGTGAAGAACGGATAATGTTTAATGAAAGATGAATGATACTGATACTCTAGAGACAAGAGAAAGATGAAGAATATAAATTATTAATGATGATCATGATATTCACGATGAAGGAAGGACATAGCTGGGTATGTGCATAAAGTATGGCAATTATCATTTCCGAGATCTGAATATGTAGAAAAATAAAGAAATAGAATTATTAACTACATAGGTACTTGATACTAATACTGAAGTGAGAAATTAATTTACAATCGCAGTGGGACTTAAGATATAAGTGTTGTCATCAAGAATTTAGGAGATATTGATAATGAATTTTGATGTGTTGGTAATTGTCCTACGATAAATTTAGTTATGTTTTTGACTACCGTTTTACATGATGGTGATGGCAATATTAGTATTGAAATGGCAATATTGGTATTGAAAACAGTAATATGATAAATATGCTTGTGGATATATGGTTATAATGATAAGGGAGTGTGTTGTTACCCGCACAGGTCCGGCAGCGATGGCCCTAGGCCTAGGGTAGGATGGGGCCGTGCCTGGGGGCGGGGCTTGAGGGGGGTCGTCTAGGGCCTTCTGTAGGGCAAACATCAGCTTGTCCAAGGCGATGGCCGCTCGCTTCCTGGGCTCCGACACCTGAGGGAGAGGAAAAGGGAGGTGTTGTGATTGGTAGGTTAAATATTTGGGCTCTTGGCTTAACGATTGCTTGGGCCGTTGCAATGGCCTGTCAGCAATTTATCAACCATCAGTTGATATAAATCTGGACACTGTTTCAAGTGTTTAGGATAAATTCTCACCTTGCGTGCTCTCATATGCATGTATGGTCCGAGAGAGAGAGAGAGAGAGAGAGAGAGAGAGAGAGAGAGAGAGAGAGAGAGAGAGAGAGAGAGAGAGAGAGGATGTTTTATTAATGAAGATTCAAATTATTTTTTTCCTTTCATGCCTGTTCACTTACATCAAAATGAATAATTCTATTAAGAATTATATGGTAATTTTTGGTATATTAAAGAGTATTGTCATACCAGATGTGCTGTTTAGCGTTTAGAATTAGAGAGCATTCATAAATCGTTGAAGTAATTCAGTTAATCAGTATTGTGTTGTTAGCTGAAGCTGTACATGAAGTCGTACTCATCCGACATGTACTATCATGTGCACTTTTGGTATTCTATATATATAAACACGTTTAAGCATAGAAAAAAAGGATAGCTTAGTGTTTAAGCTTATAACAAAGAGGGATGGCTTAGTGTTTAAGCTTATAACGTAGAGGGATAGCTTAGTGTTTAAGCTTATAACGAAGAGGGATGGCTTAGTGTTTAAGCTTATAACGAAGAGGGATGGCTTAGTGTTTAAGCTTATAACGTAGAGGGATAGCTTAGTGTTTAAGCTTATAACGTAGAGGGATAGCTTAGTGTTTAAGCTTATAACGAAGAGGGATGGCTTAGTGTTTAAGCTTATAACGTAGAGGGATAGCTTAGTGTTTAAGCTTATAACGTAGAGGGATAGCTTAGTGTTTAAGCTTTTAACGTAGAGGGATAGCTTAGTGTTTAAGCTTATAACGTAGAGGGATAGCTTAGTGTTTAAGCTTATAACGTAGAGGGATAGCTTAGTGTTTAAGCTTATAACAAAGAGGGATGGCTTAGTGTTTAAGCTTATAACGAAGAGGGATGGCTTAGTGTTTAAGCTTTTAACGTAGAGGGATAGCTTAGTGTTTAAGCTTATAACAAAGAGGGATGGCTTAGTGTTTAAGCTTATAACAAAGAGGGATGGCTTAGTGTTTAAGCTTATAACGTAGAGGATAGCTTAGTGTTTAAGCTTATAACGTAGAGGATAGCTTAGTGTTTAAGCTTATAACGAAGAGGGATGGCTTAGTGTTTAAGCTTATAACGTAGAGGATAGCTTAGTGTTTAAGCTTATAACGTAGAGGATAGCTTAGTGTTTAAGCTTATAACGAAGAGGGATGGCTTAGTGTTTAAGCTTATAACGTAGAGGATAGCTTAGTGTTTAAGCTTATAACGTAGAGGATAGCTTAGTGTTTAAGCTTATAACGAAGAGGGATGGCTTAGTGTTTAAGCTTATAACGTAGAGGATAGCTTAGTGTTTAAGCTTATAACGTAGAGGATAGCTTAGTGTTTAAGCTTATAACGTAGAGGGATAGCTTAGTGTTTAAGCTTATAACGTAGAGGATAGCTTAGTGTTTAAGCTTATAACAAAGAGGGATGGCTTAGTGTTTAAGCTTATAACGAAGAGGGATGGCTTAGTGTTTAAGCTTATAACAAAGAGGGATGGCTTAGTGTTTAAGCTTATAACGTAGAGGATAGCTTAGTGTTTAAGCTTATAACGTAGAGGATAGCTTAGTGTTTAAGCTTATAACGTAGAGGATAGCTTAGTGTTTAAGCTTATAACGTAGAGGGATAGCTTAGTGTTTAAGCTTATAACGTAGAGGATAGCTTAGTGTTTAAGCTTATAACGAAGAGGGATGGCTTAGTGTTTAAGCTTATAACGTAGAGGATAGCTTAGTGTTTAAGCTTATAACAAAGAGGGATGGCTTAGTGTTTAAGCTTATAACAAAGAGGGATGGCTTAGTGTTTAAGCTTATAACGTAGAGGATAGCTTAGTGTTTAAGCTTATAACAAAGAGGGATGGCTTAGTGTTTAAGCTTATAACAAAGAGGGATGGCTTAGTGTTTAAGCTTATAACAAAGAGGGATGGCTTAGTGTTTAAGCTTATAACAAAGAGGGATGGCTTAGTGTTTAAGCTTATAACGAAGAGGGATGGCTTAGTGTTTAAGCTTATAACAAAGAGGGATGGCTTAGTGTTTAAGCTTATAACGTAGAGGATAGCTTAGTGTTTAAGCTTATAACGTAGAGGGATAGCTTAGTGTTTAAGCTTATAACAAAGAGGGATGGCTTAGTGTTTAAGCTTATAACGTAGAGGGATAGCTTAGTGTTTAAGCTTATAACGTAGAGGATAGCTTAGTGTTTAAGCTTATAACAAAGAGGGATGGCTTAGTGTTTAAGCTTATAACAAAGAGGGATGGCTTAGTGTTTAAGCTTATAACAAAGAGGGATGGCTTAGTGTTTAAGCTTATAACAAAGAGGGATGGCTTAGTGTTTAAGCTTATAACAAAGAGGGATGGCTTAGTGTTTAAGCTTATAACGTAGAGGGATAGCTTAGTGTTTAAGCTTATAACGAAGAGGGATGGCTTAGTGTTTAAGCTTATAACAAAGAGGGATGGCTTAGTGTTTAAGCTTATAACGTAGAGGGATAGCTTAGTGTTTAAGCTTATAACAAAGAGGGATGGCTTAGTGTTTAAGCTTATAACAAAGAGGGATGGCTTAGTGTTTAAGCTTATAACAAAGAGGGATGGCTTAGTGTTTAAGCTTATAACAAAGAGGGATGGCTTAGTGTTTAAGCTTATAACGTAGAGGATAGCTTAGTGTTTAAGCTTATAACGTAGAGGATAGCTTAGTGTTTAAGCTTATAACGTAGAGGGATAGCTTAGTGTTTAAGCTTATAACGAAGAGGGATGGCTTAGTGTTTAAGCTTATAACGTAGAGGATAGCTTAGTGTTTAAGCTTATAACGTAGAGGATAGCTTAGTGTTTAAGCTTATAACGTAGAGGATAGCTTAGTGTTTAAGCTTATAACGTAGAGGATAGCTTAGTGTTTAAGCTTATAACGTAGAGGATAGCTTAGTGTTTAAGCTTATAACGTAGAGGATAGCTTAGTGTTTAAGCTTATAACAAAGAGGGATGGCTTAGTGTTTAAGCTTATAACGTAGAGGATAGCTTAGTGTTTAAGCTTATAACGTAGAGGATAGCTTAGTGTTTAAGCTTATAACGTAGAGGATAGCTTAGTGTTTAAGCTTATAACAAAGAGGGATGGCTTAGTGTTTAAGCTTATAACGTAGAGGATAGCTTAGTGTTTAAGCTTATAAAAAAGAAGGATGGCTTAGTGTTTAAGCTTATAACGTAGAGGGATAGCTTAGTGTTTAAGCTTATAACGTAGAGGGATAGCTTAGTGTTTAAGCTTATAACGTAGAGGGATAGCTTAGTGTTTAAGCTTATAACGTAGAGGATAGCTTAGTGTTTAAGCTTATAACGTAGAGGGATAGCTTAGTGTTTAAGCTTATAACGTAGAGGGATAGCTTAGTGTTTAAGCTTATAACGTAGAGGGATAGCATTGTAAACCAGAACTCTTTGCGGATAATCGATTGTATAAATCAGTACTGTACTTTTACCTAAGGTGAAACCATATTTTGATTTGTAGTCATGTGATTTTTGTGTTCATGTGGGGCGTCTGTCACAAGTAGATGTTATCTTTTGAAACATTTACATTCAAAGGGTTAATTGCTCTCGTCTGACCACGGATAATCATTTTAATCACTATCTTCGCTTGCGTTAGCTGGTATTCCCCTAGCTTGCGTTAGCTGAAGTCTCCCCCTAGCTTGCGTTAGGTGAAGTCTCCCCCTAGCTTGCGTTAGCTGGTATTCCCCTAGCTTGCGTTAGCTGAAGTCTCCCCCTAGCTTGCGTTAGGTGAAGGAAGTCTCACCTCGAATTGTGGGCATCTGATCTGTGTTCATCATGTGCACTTTTGGTATTCTATATGTATATATATATATATAATATATATATATATATTATATATATATATATATATATATATAATATATATATATATATATATATATATATAATATATATATATATATATTCCTATGAGTCCACGGGGCAAATGAAACACGAAAAGTTCCCAAGTGCAGTTTCGTGTAATAATCACATCATCAGAGGAGACACAAGAGAGAAATATGTCAGTTGATATACATCGAAGAGACGAAGCTATATATAAATATATATATATATATATATATATATATATATATATATATTGGTCAACTTGCGTGAAAGAGAGAAATAAAAGACGTGAAAACTAGTCAAAGATACACGGGTGTTGATAGACCCGACTCGTAAAGAAGTGTTATATGGAGAAGAAGAAGAAAGAAGAAAATAAAAGACAAAGGGAATTCCACATCTTAGGTGTTCGAGGGTAGACGGGAGCCATCGTAATGGCGAGTCCTTGAGTGGTTTGTTTACGTAGAGGAACTGCATCATCTGTGTGTCACTCTACATCTGTAAATTTATTCACTAGATTTTCGTCTGTGGATCGGCTGATTTATTGATTAGATATACAAGGATGGTATTGATCATGAAGGTTTAGGGTCGGTTGACTTAGGTTTTAGTTACCCCCATAATTCCCTGCCAACAGAAGTACGTGCGTCTTTGAGAGATAGATAAGGACAGCCTAGCTGGAATAGCCACAAAATCACTCCGCCACCAGACTAGTGTCTATCTTAGTTCACTGCTTTAGACCCGGTGCAGTAAAAACGTCAATGATTTAATTTGTAACAAGTCGTTCGGAAACCATTAGTGCAGGGAGATTAGTAAAGCATTTATGAAAGTTTTTGATATTAAGAGCGAAGCGAGACGAAGCCGACACACACACACACTCCGACACATCAAGCCAGCGACTCGATCACAAAGGACGAAACCAGATTAATCATTATATCGCTGGTGTTAATCACTCGGTTGTGTTAATCACCGTCTTTAAGGACGAAGGAGCCATCCACACGCACAGGTTTATGGCTTTTTCTCTGGGGGGGAGGAGGTGGTTTTCACGTCTCCTGTCGTAAACTGGGGGTTGATACAGATCACGTATGCAACTTCCTTTCCAGAAAATATATATATATATCCGGCAAAGGTGATCGTCTTACCCATTACAAACCACTGAGACATTTGCATAAGACCCCCCTATTCAAACCAGTTCATAGCCACTCCTTAAGACAAAATGCTTCTGTTGTATCCGATTGCTAATGATTCCTCTAGCATTTTCATCTGAAAAAAAGAAAAAATCCTTAGATCACCATTTTTACATTTGAATATTCAATGATTGGGTGTACAATGCAACAAGAACGCTATATCATGTGTCACACACTTAGCGACACCAGTTTCTGGGGTCTTTAAAACTAGTTGCCAGACTGGCACGCGCCGTCACTTTACACAGCTCACCACTGGCCCGTGAACCCTACAGACATTATCACCTTAAACTGTTACCTTCACTGTGGGAGCCGACAGTTTACGGCCTGACCCCGCTGTTGGGGGGGAAGTGGCTCAGCCGTAAAGTTGAAGCCCCGTTTTCTGTTTCTCGATCGCGGGGGTGACGCTTCCAAGTTTTAATTGTATTTACCCTAACTCTTCTTATAGTTTTATGAGGAAGAGATTAAGAGACTGGGTGGGACGAATTGATCAGAGAGAGAGTGTATGAGAGAGAGAGAGAGAGAGAGAGAGAGAGAGAGAGAGAGAGAGAGAGAGAGAGAGAGAGAGAGAGAGAGAGAGACTTGAATTGAGGTGG